>NW_024879360.1:220000-456055 GCF_018340385.1 Cyprinus carpio
TCTACAAATACGGAGGGGACTTAACCCTTGATGATGTAGACATGAAGAGATGACTTGTGGTGTTGTGTACATTTTGCTTATGTTGAAGAATTGCATTTGTGTTTTTATCTTATTTATTTTTGAAGTTTAATGGTTAAATGGTATTGGGTTTATGCTTCAAAGGTTTCTGGTATTGATGCCCCTGTAGATGGTATGGTCTTGGGTGTAATGAGCATGTCTGAGGCTATATAAGCCAATCTAAACTGAACTTGGGGGGAAAAGGTGGGGGCATATTGCTTAAAGTGTCTATGTAGATTTTGCTGCCTGTAGCAATTTGTTTTCTTTGGTCGGTTATATGCCAAAGTGGACACTGAGTTAAGTGTCTTAAGTTTTTTGGTTATTTCGTAATTTTGTTTGTATTTTATTTTTACACTTACTGTGAATATGTACACCCTACTTCTCCACTGGCATTTAATAAAAGTCCTCTTTGGATGAAATCTGGGTTCTGAGCCTATCTACCACCTCCTCTTTTGATCACTCCGGGACACGTTATGACAAATAGTGGCAGTGGTGTTGTCCAGTGCAGTAGAGGGCTTCAGTAAAACTTCAAGATGCCGCCCAAGAAGCAGACTTATAAGAGGACAGTGGAGGAAGATAAAGATAGTGGTGAGTCAAGGCCGGACCAAGAAGGTACAGGGTCGGTTGTAACAACTTCAGTGATGGCAGACCCTGGGGGAGAAAGTGGATCAGCTCAAAAAGACATTGGAGAGTTTTGTGCAGTCACAGCATACCAGAGAGTATCTTCTAGAAAAGGAAGCACAGCGTCAAGAACACAGGTGGCATACTTTTCAACATCAGTTCAGGCAGTTTCAGACGGAGGTGCAGAGAGAGCGGTGGGAGCGGCAAACATTGGGAGGTGTGGTAGAGCAAGCCGTTCCCCCTTCGACTTCTTTACACAATGCAACTTTGCCCCAACGTATTCTCCACAGAAGGCAGAATAGTCAAGTCAAGTCTGCTTTATTGTCAATTCTTCCACATGTACAGTACATACACACAGAGAATTGAAACTGCATTACTCTCAGACCCTTGGTGCATACAGATAACACTAACAGTAGAACATTAAATACAGATAATAAAATATAAAGTACAACTATACAAATATACAAATAGGTAATGTAAAAAGAAAGATAAGTAAAGTAGCACATGGTAGATAGAGTGCAAACCAGTAAAGTAAACAGTGCAGATATAATGATTGTAGTGCAAAAGAGCTTATTTAGTCTGATTAAAGTGTCAAAAATCTCAGAGAGCAGTTCTTTATGTAAACTGACAGAAGAGGTGGTTGAATGAGGTCAGTTAACTGCTTAAATGGATGTGCGCAGACCAATGCTGTACAAAGTGTCTGGTGCATGTCCCAGTGTGTAATGGGAGCTCGGGCCAGGGGTAGGGACTGAGATTCAGAGTTCAGTGGTGCATGGGGAAAGGGGGGGGGGGTAAGGTCGGGAGGGAGTTCAGCTTCCTGACAGCTTGATGAATGAAGCTGTCCTTCAGTCTGCTGGTCCTGGCCTGGAGACTCCACAGTCTCTTCCCTGATGGCAACAGATTGAAGAAGTTGTGTGACGGGTGAGTGGGTTCACCTGCGATGCAGAGGGCTTTATGTGTGAAACGGGTTCCGTAAATGTCCTGGAGGGAGGGGAGGGAGACACCAACGATCTTCTCAGCAGCTCTCACTATGCGTTGAAGAGTCTTCCAGCAGAACGCGTTGCAGGCACCATGCCACACAGTGATGCAGCTCGTCAGAATGCTCTCGATGGTGCCTCTGAAGAAGGTGCACATGATGGGGGCCGGGGCTCTGGCTCTTCTCAGTTTGCGGAGGAAGTAGAGATGCTGCTGTGTTTTCTTGGCTAGTGTTGCAGTGTTTTCAGTCCAGGAGAGGTCCTCTGTGATGTGCACACCCAGGAACTTGGTGCTGCTCACTCTCTCCACAGTCGCACTGTTGATGGTCAGAGGAGCATGCTGAGTGTGCACTCTCCTGAAGTCAACAACAATCTCCTTTGTTGTCTCCATGTTAAGAGAGAGATTGTTGTCACTGCATCACCCGGCCAGGCGGCTCACCTCGCTTCTGTAGTTTGTCTCATCTCTGTTGCTTATGAGACCCACCACGGTTGTGTCTTCCGCAAACTTACGAAGAGGGGGATCAAGAGATAGCACCACCTGTGACCAGGCAAGGAGTTGCTCCACCGCAGTGGATGGGCTGGCAAGGCCAGATTTCAGATTTCAAGACAAAGAATGGTTTGTGGTAAAGGATAACATGTTGTACCGACAAACAGAAAGTGGGGTTCAGCTAGTTGTCCTACAGTCAATCAGGGCTAAAGTGTTGCATTTGGGCCATTCCATTCCTTGGTCAGGGCACTTAGGGCAACAAAAAATGCTGGCAAGAATTTCTAGCAGATTTTACTGGCCCTGATTGTACATGGATGTGCTTGACTATTGTAAGTCTTATCCAGAGTGCCAGTTAACAGCCCCGGTTAAGAAGGGTGACAGAGCACCCCTGGTCAGCCTACCTATAATTGATGTACCTTTCACGAGAGTAGCTAATGACAGAGTTGGTCCTTTAGAGAGAAGTAGGTCAGGGAACCATTATATTTTGGTTGTGTGCGATTATGCTACCAGATACCCTGAAGCCTTTCCTCTTAAAAAGATTAAGACCAGGCAAATTGTGAATGCGCTTGTGCAGTTGTTTTCTCAGGTAGGGATACTTACAGAAATCCTTACAGATCAAGGCACGAATTTCACTTCCAGACAGATCAGAGAAGTCTAGTCACTGTTAGGCAGACGGGCCATTAACCCTCTGAAGTCGATTAACACGTATATGCGTTATGAGGCATTTTCTCCTGATGACCCCAAAAAGAACTTATATTACACTTTCAGTTTTGATCGTACAGATAAAAGCCATACATCAAACGAATCTGTAAAGGGTCTACTTTTTTGTATACAGACATAATAACAAAACTTTGTGCACTTATAAAATAAAGATAACAAACAAGGTGTGCTGTCTGCAGCCTTTGTCTGTGCTAATCTTCATTTACAAATGCGTCATTAAAATGAACTGTAACTCAGTGAATACTCAACGAAGAGACATGAGAGATATATCTATAGAAATCCTGACATGTCTACTTTTAAAGTAAACAAGTGCTGCCGAAAACAAATATTCTGTGATAAAGTAATCCATATGAAAACAACGCAATGTCCGTTTTTCACGTCTCCCTTCATTATCTTCTAATGTGACCACGCCCCCGCGCTGAACGCGCTATTCAGATTCTAATGTTTCACTGAAGTGCGTGGCTTGTATACGCCCACACAACAGAAGACAACGCAGCGAGACTGTTCTTCAAGTTTTTTTTATTTTACTGTTTGCTTCGCGATCAGAGGAATAAGACATAATTCACCCCAAAAAGATGTGATGTGGTTGAGGATTTGAGATTTGGATTTCCTCAGAAAAAAGAATGAAGTGCTTTATTCAGCAGAGATCATAAACATGAGTAAGTTTCTTTTTAATTATTTATATACTTGTACTAGTTTTCACATAACGTGTAAACATTTTACTAGTTAGACTTTTTCCAAAGACTTTTTCCAAACTAAAATTCCTGACTAAATGTATAATCAAGTTAAATATTATGAAGTTTCAATAACAATATACACTACTATACCATTCAAAAGCTTGATGTAAATAATATAAATGTAACAAATAAATGTAACTGTAACAAATGTAACAAACAATGCTGTTCTTTCAATTTTTCCCCTCCTAAAAAACCTGAAAAAAAATTCTTAGCTCTTTTCAACATGAATAATAATAATAATAATAATAATAATAATAATAATAATAATAATAATAATAATAATAATAATAATAATAATAACAATAAATGTTTTTTTTTTTTTTTTTTTTTGTAGAAAATAAGATTGTTAAAAGGATTTCTGAAGGATTGTGTGACTGGAGTAATGATGCAAAAAAAATCAGTTTGAAAGTCAGCTTTGATTGTTCCTAATAAACTGTTTAACTGCACTCACAAGTGAATATTAAATTATGTTGTGGGATAATTAAATATATTCTAAATAAACTACAAACATAAAATTATATAAATTTATTTTGTCCTCACATTCTTTCTTGTAACTCATCCCTCTCAGTCACACAGCTGACTGAATGGCTCATTATGCACCTTATTATGTGGGTCTTTGTCTTCTCAGGTGTGAATCACAATGATATTCATTATAGTTGACGCCTACTCGCATATGACTTTTTTTACCAACAAATGATATTCATGATATTTCTATCAATATATTGTTTTCTGTAAGTGAGTAAACAAGATGATTTTCACATCATTTAGAAAGAAAAATTCTAGGCTACAAGCTCCAGTTCTCAAAAGTCCCGGGAACCAATGTGTGTATGTGTTTTATTTTATTGTTTTGTTGATTTGATTTTTTTTTTTTTTTTTTTAACTAACCACGCATAACATTTTTTTTTCTCAAAAACACAATCATGTACATACATTCTGCTCACATATTATTATAGCCCACTTTGTTTTGATTACAGTGAGATTAGACTTTAGCCATTTAGATATTAATAAGAAACTGAAAAAAGCATAAATGTCAGGGCATGACAAAACTTCTCCATGCCCCCAAAAAAAGTGTTACTTCTACTTCCAACGTCAGACAGTGGACTGCTCGCCAAGTGGCAGGGCCCTTATGAGATACTGAGGAAGGTGGGTCCTGTCAATTATGAACTATACCTGCCTGTCTGACAGAAAAAGAATCAAGTCTTTCACATCAACTTGCTGAAACCCTGGCAGGATAGATCAGGGCCACTGTCAGACCAGCTATTTGCAAGGAAAATTGATGAGGAGGACGAATTCAACGAGCAGTACTTCCCGACAGCTATGAATTCTCCTGTCTTTTCTGAGTTGAGTCATCTGACATCAGAGCGGCAGGAAAACCTTCAATCACGGGTCCCAGAGGGCCTTTTCAGCGACAGACCAGGTAGAACAGAGGTAATGCAGCATGACATCCGCCTTCTATCACCTGGTCCAGTTTGACAGACCTGCTGTAGGGTTCCTGCAAGGCTCATCCCAGAGTTAAAGAATGAAGTAAAGGTAATGCTGGAAATGGGAGTCACTGAGCCATCGAGGAGCGAGTGGTGCAGTCCAGTCATCTTGGTGCCAAAAAAAAAGATGGCACATTAAGATTCTGTGTAAATTTCTCCAAGCTGAACGCTATTTCTGCCTTTGACCCTTACCCCAAACCAAGGGTTGATGAACTCGTAGAGCGTTTGGGAAAAGCCAAATATCTAAGCACACTGGATTTATGTAAGGGGTATTGGCAGATTCCTTTGACGGACACTTCCAAGGAGCTAACTGCTTTTAGGGGCCCAAGTGGGCTCTATCATTTTACGGTCATGCCGTTCGGCCTTCATGGGGCCGCAGCCACTTTTCAGAGGACTATGGACTGTGTACTGAGAGGTACTGAGGACTTTGCAGCGGCCTACATTGATGGTGTGGTTATTTACAGCTCGTCATGGAAAGACCATCTGGAGCACCTGTCAGCTGTATTTTTGAGAATTTTTGATGCTGGGCTTGTGGTTAATGCCACTAAATGTCATTTAGCAAAGCCTGAGGTGTCTTATTTGAGGTATGTGCTGGGGGGTGGGGTAATTAAACCTCAAGTTGACAAAGTGGAGGCGGTGCGTTCTTGCCCACCTCCAACAACCAAATCTTTTTTTAGGTCTCTTTGTCTCTTTTAGGTCTGATTATCTCTTCCAGCATTTGCTTTATCTTCCATTCTTGGGTTTTTCAATTTAATCATTACTTCACTAGATGCTCCTTCTGGAGCAGTATTATTAGGTATATAAGTACAATACTGATCTCCGAACATAACACAAACGTTTCCTTTTTTCAGTTAACAAATAATCTAGAGCTATTCTATTTTGCTATGTTATTCTGCTTGTTGCATCCAGTTGCTCTCCAGGGACTGTTAAGGCCTCACCAGTGTCATTAATAAATCTTTGTTGATTGTACTTTATGTAATCAATCCATTCTGTAATTTTATATTTTCTTTTTGTAATTCAAATGAATATTTATTCAAATCATAATTTCTCTTGTATTAAATTACTGTAGTTAGGTATGCCTTTAGGTTGGCTAACTGAATTTATATAATCTACAGGGTCTTTTTCATCTGCTGTTTTGGTTCTTGTTTTTTCTTGATTTGTTGTTTCCTCTTCTAGAGAGATAAAAAACATAAAAATAAATAAATAAATACTTTTATGTGTCAGCATAACCCTAGTACTTAATCCTGTCCAATTTTCTGTTAACGTTGGCCAGAGGCCATATTTTAATCTACATATCCACCAATTGTCTACTAATTCAATATCAGTTTCACCAAATATATATGGTGGGCCTTCTTTGGTCAATAAATAGTCATCTTTACATTGTGGTATTTTCCATATTTTGATGCACTTCCCTTCAAATCTTCCTATATCAGTATTTCCCTTCTTCTCTTTTATATATATATATATATATATATATATATATATATATATATATATATATATATATATATATATATATATATATATAGATCTGCCATTAATTGTATTTTTCTGTAATGTCTGTTTTGGGGTTTTGTTTCATGTTCTTGTTTTCATGTGTTTTATTTTGTTGTTTGATTTATGCTGTTTGTGTCATGCTTCCCTTGCCTTTATGTATCTCTGCCTTGTGTATGTGTCATGTTCTGATTGGTTTGTTGTCTTGTCATGTGATTTATCAGTTATGTTTACTCATTGGTTGCTTTAGTCATGTGTCTTGTTTCCCATTGGTTTGTTCCTGTCATTTTACCCTTATTGTTTACTATAAGTAGTCATGTTTTTGCCATTGTCTCTTGTCGTGTATTAACGTTTGTAACCTGCTGTCGGTGAGTCTAGTCTTTGAGGGGTTGATGTTGTTTTGTGCGGGGGGGGGCTGAGGGCTGGGTTGGAAAATATGTGACGTCATTATGTTGTGACTGACGACATGAAATTTCTCTACTAGTCTTCTCCCCTGGCGTGATTGTTACTGTTTTATACACAAAAATTGTACTTGATGTACTTGTACTTTGATGTTTAATAAAAATATATTATGATATTTTGTATAAAAATAAAAAAAATCTCTGTACTGTTTAGGCTATGTGTTGTAGCCATTAAAGAAAACATATTTGGTTTCATATTTGTTTAAATATTATAGGCTAATGTAATTTTTTTATTTATTTAATCAATGTTTATTATGAAAGTGAGCATGCAGCATGAGAAAGATATAACACATCATGTGCAATAGCCTATGAGACATGGAGTGGGTAAGACATGATTTTGACCACTTTATTGAGTTTTGTTTTGTAGAAAGACTCTGTTTAAAAGATTTTCGTTTTGTATAAATTGTATCTTAATTTTGATCAATATTTTATCAACCCATTGCCTGTATTTAATAAACAAGCAAATATATTAGCAGACAATGTAATAAGGTGCCGGCACATCACTTGTATTGCACGTGAACTGGAGGGCGCAGAAACTCAGCTTGTGCCTCACAGAATTGCATGAGAAATATAGGCTATCTATTATAGAAAGCTTAAAAATGTCTACTTTTAAACGAAAATATTCAAAACGAAAAAGAAATAGGCTACTCTCTGAATATGTAGGCCTAATCCATATGAAATGTGCATTTCTCTCTGGCGTTCATGGCGAGTCCGCATCGTCTTTGCAGCGACACAGATCCAGCTCACAAACCTCGCTGCTCGCGGATGCTGACATAGGCCTACTAACAGCACTAGTCTGAACCGAGTTTGTGTCAGTGTCAGTCTTTGGCGAGGGTTCAGTCGCCGTTTAATCGACGTTATTGTTGACATCCTTTGTTTGAGAAGAATTCCCATCACTATTTTTACTTTTCTTAACTGTGTTACCCGAAAAAAAGTCCGAAATACGTTTCTGCTGCTTATTGCTAGCCATGACCAAACAAGTGTGAGGTGACGGAAGCATTCCTGAGGAGGCTAGGTTAGTCTTTTATCAACGAAATATTAAAATAATTAATCATTAGTTTATATCTTATACACTATATCTTAATCCCACATTAAATACATTGTTATGTCTGTTTTTTATTTTTATTTTTTTCACGTTTTTAAGTACAATATTAGGTTAGTCCACAGCCCCCCACCAGGGGGGGCTGATGCTATGACGGGGGGGCTGCAGCCCCCGCAGCACCCCCCTTCCCGCGCCATTGGTCTAGTCTGTTTCATGCCAAGTCTGTTCAAGCCTCGTCGAGTCGAGTCGAGTCTATTCAATCTATTCAAGTCAAGTCTTTGTTCATTGTTTGGATGTTTGGATTATCACTGTAAATAAACTGCACTTGGGTTCATCTACACTCGCCTTCAGTGGACTAATCATTACATTTTCCTTGTGGTTTTTGTACTATTAGCCATTTACAGGTACGTATGCAGTGTAATTCAACTGCTTTTCTGTAGCTTGTTTTAGATTGGAGAAACTAGCAGCAGTATGGGCATAATGCCATTTTTGGGGAACAATTTCTAAAATGTATTTATTTCTCTGCCTATTCTATTCTTCTATTTAAGCATTTACCTCCCAATTGTATTACATCTAATTCCATTTTACTAGATAGTCCTGAACATTTCTAAACCTGGTTTTCAACCTGCGGGTTGACGGTGGGTTGCTCAAAGTCACTTGGCTGTAGCCAAATTTGCATTTCAATGACACGCTTACACATATTCACACATAGTTCGGTTAAGGGCTGCATGGTATACCAACATTAATTACGAATTGTGATATTGCTTAGTGTGATTTTTGAATCGCAAATGCCGTGATTTAAAACGTGTTGCATGTTTTGAAGTGAGGGCATGCACTAGTTCGTAACAATCAGCCCTATCAGCTGAGACTACACAATTTGGGGTTATTGTAACATTACATGATTTAAACATTTCCACACACTAGCAAAATAAAAAAAAATAAAAAAACTTTTATTTCCTTGTCATATGATCTCTAGGTAAAAAATGTGCCAAAGTTTAAAAATCTTTTGAAGATATCGCTGAACATTTATTTAATCATTGCAAAAGTAAACTTGTGGCTAAAATTAATTTGTCATCTTGGTTTGTATAATGTTGTATATTTAAAATGTGAGATCTGTTTATCATTTACAATTATTTGACAATTATTTTAATCTCCAAACTGTTTTAGATAGTTCTGCTTCGCTTCTTATGCTTTGCTAAATAGAAGTGTTGTGCTCCACTCTCCCCTACACACATGTACGGATCATAAGAGCATTTTCTGCACTGAACCCCGAGATGAGTTTAACAATTCTTGCAGTGCGCATTACAGTTCTCCAGAGTGAGCTCAAGTTATGGACATATTTCATATACTCATTTGTAAATAAAGAAATTAAAATATAAATAGTATTAGTGAAAATTTACAGTTTTATTATAAAATGGTTATTTTTCTTAAATATTCAATTTCTGCCATATTAAACTTTTAATTAAGATGAAGTTTACCGTAATGTCAATTGTTTTTTTATTTCTCTCAACTTTTTTGGTGGGTCTTGAAATAGATTATACTTGTTTAGACAGAATGTAAAAGTTTGAGTACTCTTGTCTTAAATTGTTCATCATGAAATATTCTACAACTTGAACTGTGTATGAGTATTGGTGCCACAAACCAGGATACAGACGGAGGGTTAGTTAAGCAGATAGTTGCAGTATGACAACGATATGGTAAGTCACTGAATGGATGAAGCCCAGAGCTCTGGAGAGTGAGACAGGGGGACAGAGGAATGGAGAATCACTGGAGAACAAGTTTAGAGGAGATGGGTTCACTACCAGTTCGGAGTAGTGAACGGTAGACTGGACGCCGGAGTACTGGCATGATGATGGCTTTATCCAGGTGAGTGATTGTTGGGTGCAGGTGCAGGTGATCAGCACTCCGGCAATTGGGATCGGGAGTGATTAGGATCAGGTGCTGGTGATGATTGGGGTGGCTGTGATGATTGGGGTTCCTGACATTACCCCGTCCTCCAGGGGCAGCTCCTGATGCCCTGATGTGAAGACGAGGGCGACCTCTGCCTCTGGGTGCGGGACGATTAGGATGTAGTCGATGGAATTCCTCCAAAAGCATGGGATTTAGGATATCGTCGCGGGCCACCCAGGAAGGTTCCTCCGGTCCATACCCCTCCCAGTCCACCTAGTACTCGAGCCGGGCACCCTTGTCGCCGCAAGTCCAGGATGTCCTTAACTTGGTACACGGATGGTTGATTGAGGATCTCCGGAGGAGGGGGGTCCTGTGGTTCCGGGGCATCTGGAGTGGCAGAAGAGAAGGGTTTTAGTAGGGACACATGGAAAGGGGCTAAATGCGGTACCTGGGGGGGGTAGGTGTAGCCTGTAGGTGACTTCGTTGATCTGCCTCTCGAACATGAATGGACCAATGAAGCAGGGACTCAGCTTCCAGCATTGCTGATGGAGACGCAGATCCCGGGTTGAAAGCCTCCGGGATGGTAAACTGCAGTGGCGGCACGTCGAGCATCCGCGAAGGCCTTGTGTCTCCGTATAGCGCTGGAGGTGGATGTGAGCTGAGTCCCACACTCTCTCACTGGGAACCAGTAGTCCACAGCTGGAACATCCAATGGTTCTCCTGTCCACGAGAAACAGTGGAGGTTGATAGCTGAGCATGCACTGGAAGGGGGGAGGCCAGTGGTACTCTGTCGAAGGGAGTTCTGTGCATACTCGGCCCAGGGAAGGAAGCGGTTCCAGCTGTGCTGATCTTCTTGGCAGTATGCCCTTCTTGGATCTTCTGCTCAGTCTGGCCGTTCGTCTGGGGATGGTACCCGGAAGACAGGTTCACCGTGACCCCCAGTAGTTGGAAGAAGGCCTTCCACACCCGGGAAATGAACTGGGGACCCCGGTCTGACACGATATCCTCAGGTAGCCCAAAGTTCCAGGAGACATGGGAGAATAGGTGCTATTTACAGGCTTTAGAAAAGTGATCCACAACCACCAAGACACATGTAGTACCTTTGGATTCGGCAGGTCAGTCACAAAGTCAATCCCCAGATGGGACCAGGGCCTCCAAGGAACAGGTAGGGGCACGAGTTTTCCTGCCGGGAGCTGACGAGGAGTGGAAGACATAGCACAGACTGTGCAACTTCGGACATACCTGATGATATCCCGGGACATACTGGGCCACCAGTACCGAGCTTGGAGGAGCGAGAGGGTCCGTTGGCTGCCTGGATGTCCAGAGCCCGGTATACAGTGGACTGAGCCCAAAGGGATTGTCACTGGGACCTGGGGACATAAATCCTCCATCCTGGGCCTCCCAGCGGAGTAGGTTCATTATGTGTAGCCACTCTGATGTCCTCGTCCAAACTCCAAATGATGGGGCTGATGATCATGGCTGGAGTGAGTATAGGCTCGGGGTCAGATGGAGTGTCAGGGGAGTGTAGATGAGAGAGTGCATCAGCCTTGCAGTTCTGGTTTCCAGGGCGGTAGGTGATTTTGAAGTCGAATCTGGTGAAGAATATGGCCCAGAGGTCGTCGGACATCACGTAGGACATCACGTAGGTATTGGAGATTCTTATGATTGGTAATGACTGTAAATGGGTGGTTTGCTCCCTCCAGCCAATGCCTCCATTCATCAAGAGCGAACTTGATAGCCAACAACTCCCGGTTCCCGATGTCGTAGTTTTGCTCCGCTGGGGTCAGTTTCTTGGAGAAGTATGCAGAAGTAGGCTGGAGGCGTGGAGGCTCACCGAACTGCTGGGACAGCATGGCTCCCACACCAGTGGTGGAGGCGTCAACTTCGACCACAAATGGGGACTCAGGATTCGTGTAGCAATTGATGGGAGCCTTGCTGAAGGCCTTTTTGAATGCTTGGAAGGCTTTGTGGGTGGTGGAAGTCCAGGACAGGGACTTGGGCTTCCCTCTGAGGGTGGTCAGTGGAGCTGTATGTCAACTGGAAATCCTTGGAATATAGAGGGGGCATTGGCGAGTCCATACGGCATAACGCAGTACTCGGAAGTGGTAATGAAGGCCATCTTCCACTCATCACCTTTTCGAATACGAAGGTTATAGGCGCTCCGCAGGTCCAGCTTGGAGAAGATGTGGGCTCCACGGAGTTCCTCAAGGGCGGCAGGGACCAGGAGAAGTGGATAAGGGAGTTTGAACGTCTGAGAGTTCAGGGATCTGTAGTCGATGCATGGCCGCAAGCCCCCGTCCTTCTTGCCCATGAAGAAGCTTGAGGCAGCCGGTGAGCTGGACGGTCGGATGAATTTCTGCTTGAGAGCCTCCTGGATGTATTCCTCCATAGCCTTGAGCGCCGGGATGGACAATGGATATACTCAACCCTTGGGGAGTTTTGCTTCAGGCAGCTGGTAGATGGCACAGTCCCATGGCCTGTGAGGTGGTAAGTGAGTGGCTGCCTGCTTGCTGAAAACATCCTGGAATGCCACATAATCAGATGGGATCGTTGGAGCGACATTAGGCTCAGGGCTCTCGATGAAGGTGGATGCCACTTGACACACTGGTGATTGGATTGCTGGACATGGAAGGGCAGTGAGACAATTTTGATGGCAGAACTGGCTCCAATGAACTACCTCACTGGAGTCCCATCTGATTTCTGGAGAGTGTAATGCGAGCCAGGGGCGTCCCAGGATGATATCCACCATTGGTCCTTCCAGTACCAGGAAGTGAATTTCCTCTTCATGTAAGAGCCCAGTGGAGGTGCCTGAAATTTCACCCACCCACGTCCTAACTGTTTTTCCTGTAAGGTTTCCACTCGGAGCTCCTGGTCATGCCGACAGCGAGGCAACTGGAGACGACTTAGGAGGCTGTATGAGATGAAGTTGCCCGAGGAGCCCGTGTCGACCAGGGCTGAAACAAAGACAGAGCAGTCTGGAGTGATTAGTTGGACTGACATGGTGAAAAGCGTGGAAATTACACTGTTTCTGTTGAATAGTACTCACCGTAGGACGTGGGGGCTTGACGGGGCAGGTATTGATGACATGATCAGGTGCAGCACAATAAAGGCAGAGTCCCGCCGCAAGCCTGCGTTTACATTGCTTAGTGGATAGTTGAGTAGAATCAACTTGCATGGGCTCTGGTACTGTAGGGCTGCTGGCGGGAGAGCCAGACTGGTGGGCAGCTTCGGTGGTTGGGCATGCGGCTAGGTGTTGTGAAATGCGGTTAGCTTTTAACACGAAGTTCTCCAATCCAATGGAATCCTCGTATATCACCATTTGAGCACGGATCCGGGGATTAAGACCTTGGCGATAAGTGCTCAAGAGAGCTGCTTCGTTCCATCCACTAGTCACCGCTCAAAACTGGATGGTATATTCATTGGGCGATGTCTCTGTCTGACGCAATCGTAGTAGTTAATCAGTGACGGAGATCTCATCCGCAGAGGAGCCGAATACTTCCTGAGTGGTGAAAGCTTCATAAGAGTTATTCATGACACTATTAGCATCCCATATGGCCTTTGCCCATTGCAGGACGCGCCCAGACAGTAGAGAAATTAAGAAGGCTACCTTCGTACAGTCGGTGGAGAATTCCTGCAGTTGCGCCTCAATGTATAATGAGACTTGTAGTAGAAAACCACCACATCCAGCTGGTTCCCCCACATATGACGCAGGCAGTGCCATGGGACTGGCAGAGGCAGACTGGGGAGTGGATGTAGATGTGAGTGCTGCACGGAGAAGGTTGCCCAGCTCCTGCAGAAGGTCTGCAGGAGCGGGTGACTGGGGATCCATATGGTTGTCTTGTAAGGTCCAGTCTTCTGTCACAAACCAGGATACAGATGGAGGGTTAGTTAAGCAGATAGTTTATTTACAGGATGCACAACAATATGGTAAGTCACTGAATGGATGAAGACCACAGCTCTGGAGAGTGAGACAAGGGGAGACAGCAATGGAGAATCACTGGAGAACATCAATGGAGATCTGAAGGCAGTAAAAGAGCAAGTTTAGAGGAGATGGGTCAGGCACCAATTAAGAGTAGTGAACAGTAGACCAGACGCTGGTGTACTGGCGTGATGATGGCTTTATCCAGGTAAGTGATTGCTGGGTGCAGGTGATCAGTACTCCGGCGACTGGGATCGGAAGTGATTAGGATCAGGTGCTGGTGATGATTGGGGTGGCTGTGAATGTGAGTTCCTCTTTTTCTCTGCTATGTAATTTACCCATTTATACCAATTATTTTCTTCTACCTTTTCCCTTAAAACATTTGAATTGCAAATTTTCTTACAACTGATATTATGGTTATCATTTACAATATGTCTGTTTTATCTAAATATTTTTTCCTCCTTATCTAGTTTT
Organism: Cyprinus carpio; assembly: GCF_018340385.1. Taxonomy (NCBI): domain Eukaryota; kingdom Metazoa; phylum Chordata; class Actinopteri; order Cypriniformes; family Cyprinidae; genus Cyprinus; species Cyprinus carpio. The sequence goes on from NW_024879360.1 coordinate 234,358, forward strand.
TGTTCTTTTTCGATTAAGTCAAAGCCACTGCTAGATTCAGCTGAGGGTTGAAAAGTCAATTCTAGGAAAGTCTGGGTGCTGTTGTCTACGGCTTAAGCTTGTAGAATTAGATGCATCAGGCATGTGATGATCATCAGATATCTTTTCACTTTTCTGTTTCTCTAACTAAAGAATGTGAGCTCCTTGCTTATCTCTTTTTTAGTTGTCATCAGTTTGCACTTCTTGTGTCTCTGGTCTCTCCTCGTCACTTGATGCTGAGTTGTTTGCTTGTCTGTTTTCCACTTCCTCTTTTCCATTTGTTGGCCCACATCTGCTCCCAAGTATTTTGATCTCTCGTTAGAAGTCCCATCACTCATTCAATCTTCACCAGGGTGATTCTTTGTGGGTTGTTGCAATGGTCTTTCCCTCGTTGGCAAGGGTGGGTCATTACAAGCATGCCCTTCATCCCTCACTGCATGCTGTGTGAAGTTGTTGAAGCTGGTTGGCATATTTTAAGGTGAGAGATGTGGACCCTGGTGTCACTCTGCAAACATTTTGGCGCTCAATGCTAGATTCTCCCTTGAGATCATAACTGCACTTACTGGTTCTCATTGGTGGAGCAAACCATTCCCTGGCCTTGATAGCACTGCTGTCACCTGTAAATATAAAACCTTCAGCGTTTTCTGTTAGCGATATCAAGCATGCTTATCTGCTCATCTGCTCATCTGGCCAGTCATCCTTCTTTGTGTGACCTGTGGAAATTGCATGTGGGTTGAGGGCTGTCCTGGGCCCTTTTTGAGCTTTCACAAATCCATTGCTTTCAGTACAATGAATAAAGGGCTAATACCCATTTTCTATATAAAAAAAATTATTCTGGTCTATATAGCAAATTTTGCCCTTCAAGACAACTGTGATTTTTTTTTAACTCATCCATTTACATTATATAAAGCCTTAAAGTTCTGCATAATTAAGGGCGTGGCCATTTAACACTAGAAGTCCCAGAGATTTGTAAACCCTCCTTTAGCCAAGTGGATGCTAACTGGCTAGTCTTTTGGCTATCATTAGCATCAATTCATGTGTAAATATGGTCATTACCTGAGCAATCTGCAGGGGGGTTGGGGGTGTGTGTGTGAATGGTTGCTGGTGGCTTGTTTGTATGTGTGGGGGAGGGAGGGCTGCTAAAAGCAGAGAACTTGATTGACCTCCTCTCCAAGAAAAGAAAATGCAGAGAAGACTCACCACTCGGCAGGCCTTGGAAATGATCCTGAGTGAAGTAAACCCTTGTGACTCAGATGGAGAAGACATAGAACTTCAGCCGGATTCGGACTCAGATCTGTCTGATCTGTCTTCAGGTTAAGTTTCATTTCATATTATTTCCTATTTCATTTCAAACCAGTAAGTGGAAAAACACCAAAAAAGCAGAGTGGATTGACATAAATATTTACTCTGCCTTTTTTGTATTGTCCACTTTTTTGTTTGTACTACTTAGCAGACATTCACTGCCATCTGAAGTGCAAAACATTATTAGTTGTTTCTTTGCTTGAGTTGTATCTTTTTATTTAGGAAGATATTTCAGACATTATTCTGATACAGAGAAGGAGATACTGGAATTATTATTAGTATCTATGCATGCATTTGTGATATCATTTGACTTTTCCATTGCTCACAATTTGATTTGAATTTGTTCACACTGCAGATGAGGAGACTGCTCCTCAACCAAAAAAGAGAGCCCGTTTGGGGACTGACCTGACAGAGACAGCGAAAGATGGCACAGTGTGGCGTGAAGAACAGGTGGGGACGCGTCTCCCTTTCACCCCAATCAAAGCGTACGCTGCAGATGGAGAGCCAACGGCTAAGGCCAGGAAAAGTATCTCGAGTCGCCTTCAGAGCTTCCTGTGTTTCATCACTCTTGACATGCTTCATAGAACCATTCCAAGACAAGGGCAGAAATGTTACCACGGACAATTTCTTCACATCGCTGTCACTTGCGCATAAACTTCTTAGCCAGAAAACCACCATCCTCGGCACAGTCAACAAGATTCGCTGGGAAATCCCTCAATCCGCTAGACCGACAGATCGCAATGAATTCACCACTCAGGTATGTTGCAGGTCTTTTGTGGTTCTATGTTTATGTGTTTCTAATTTTTAGAATTAACACCTCCAAGTGTGTCATTGTGTCATTGTGTGTAAAAGTGCTATGAAAATAACAATTTATCTTATTTATTAGGTGTTTTCAACCACTGCTGCTACGCTGACGGTGTATGCGCCCAAACGGAAAGAAGACCGTCTACATTCTTAGCAGCATGCACAGCGTGATTCAGACTGATAATACCACCAAAAGGAAGCCAAACACTGTCACCCTTTACAACACCACAAAGTGCGGTGTGGATGTGATGGACCAGATTTCCTGGTGGAGCTTGCAAGAGAGTTGGCTAACTCTCATATGTGTGCGAAGAAGGCAAGAAAAGAGCAATTGCTTCGGACACAACCCTCCACACCTAGCCCTGGAAAAAGAGCCATGTGTCAGCGTCAGACACCAATGCAAGAACAATCATGCCACTGTGCGATGTGTTCACTGCTACAGATACACATGTGGTAAATGCAGACGGGAGATACCATGGCAGTGCCAGGATTGTGAGTGATTGCTGGAATGTACTCACTCACTTTTTAATATTATTTGTAAATATGTGTACAAATGGTTGGTTTCTTTATTTTATTTTGTACTATTTTTATCAATAAATCTCAGCAACAAAGGAAAAAAAAACATGTGTGTTGATTTCTCCCTAAGATGGCAAAGTGAAACACAAGTTTCCTTGAAGTGGCTCAGCATGGCCCCACATTGTTTACATAACAAAAGCAACTGTTCACAGCTGATTAAGGATATTAGCCTAAAGCCTTCCAGCCCATCGGCTGTCCTGCAGGTTTTATAGGTAGAAAAGCCAAATGGCTGCTCTCTGGGACTTCTAGTGTTAAGTGACAGGTGGACTGCCGCTGCTGACACTACCGTTGAGCTAGGAGGGCGTGGCTTCAGCAACCAGCCTTTTTGCCCATTTTCCGGGAGTGATACGCGTTGACGCACTGCCTAGATGGTGATGGCCCTGTCCACTTTGCGCTTCAAAAACGCTCTTCCGAAAACTACAGGTGATGTCACAGACACTACTTCCATGTTTTCATACAGTTTTTGGTCTTCTCACAACAACATTTGTTTACATTTATTGAACAACCTTTGTAGAAATTAAGAAAATCATAATGTCAAAGGACCTTTCTTGATGATTGAGATCTCCTTTGAGGTTTGGCCACAATCACCAGTGTCAAACTGCATCAGCATAACTTATTTCATAATTTGAAGAATCAGTTCTTTAATTCAAGACCATTTATTGTATACGACAATGTACAGTACAATCAAGCCTAATTGGCCCAATTTAATTGGATTCACACTACAGTACATGCTTGGAACTCCAGGGATCCATAATATATCCAGAAATTAGCAGAAATTATTTCAGTGTGATGCTCAACACACAACTGCAGTTGCTGTAGACATAGGATGTATGAACAATACTTTGTTAGAGTGTGTATTGTCAGTTGGCCCTAAATAGAGTCTTCCACACAGAAGTCATGTTAGCATTTGGGGTTAACCATATCAATAGGTAAACAACCGACTGCCTTCTTTCAGGAATAAGGATCTATATCATGTGGTATAATGACGTAACGTTGTCGATATTTATCAGTTTATTTTATATTTACATATCACAAGTATATTAAGTAACAAAACTTAAATGTTTTGTATAAAAAGTATTTGACAGTTAATGTATGCCTATTTTGGGACAGCAAAAACTATTGTGGCATTTGTACAAACCTTAACATACCACAAAACAAAAATTAACTATAGACAATCCCTTTAAAAAAGATAGAACTCCCATTAAACTCACTGTATAACTCATACTTGAACAAAGATACCATCAAAATGATTATGAACTGATGTTATAGTTTGAAATCACTGAAATATATCGATTAAGAGAGATCTGAATAATATGTAATATTACCAATGTATGAAATAATGGTGTAATATAATCAATAAACTCCTGGCTTGGTTTGCTGGTTAGTGGTATGACAGCAATTAATTTTAATTGAACCAAGCAAGATTTTCAAGCCAAACACTGCCAGTCACACAAGTGATCAATTGTCATTATTATTAAATCAAAACATTTATTTTAAACATTTAGCTCAGTTTTTAGAAGAAACTATTATTTGAATTTTATCGATTAATTTGAATGATACATTAAACATTGAGTATTTTACTTAATAATTAACCAAATTTTTTTGTAATGATGAGTAGATACAGCATTATTCATACCACAGACGCCTTCCTGTTTTTCGTACCACTGTTAAATTAATTTTTCATGTTTCATGTTTCTTCCCCTTTCAGTCCTTTTTCTGGCTGTTCTTTGGACTCCTCCACTTGTGTTTGTGCATTCTGCCTTCCTCTTATGTAAGCATTCATACTCTCCAGTAAATCAATGGAGTGATTAATCAGAAGAGCGAGCCAAGCCAGGCCAAAGAATATCCAGGCTGCCATCAGACAACTGTACCACTCTGGGTAATTTATTGCTGGGTTGTTATCTGACAGAGAAAACAGTGATGTAAAGATATTGTTATCAGGGTCGGGATGATATAATTTGAATCAAATTAGATTTGAAAATTATTACAATATGCCTATTTGTACTCTCATTATACCCTTATATGTAAGTAATACCCTTATATGCAAGTAAATAAGTATTATTATTATTATTATTATTATTATTATTATTTGTTAACCAATCAAATTTACCTATTAACCCCATAATGTAAATTAATTTTATATTAAATTTAAGCTCTATTTTGAAGATTTTCTGGGTGTTTTACCATATCTTGTAAAAATGTATTATTTATTATCAAATTTAATGTGTTAAATATATTATTAAATGCTATGCATACAACATTAATATGAATGTCTTTGAATTTCTTTCTACTGGCTTAAATACATTTTAAATTTGAATTGCAATTCTGCATCTTATTTGCTACCTCAATTCAGTATTCAAATTCAGGAAAATTCGAAATAAATTTGGAATGACACACAACCCAATCTGTGATGTCACTTCCTGACTAGAATAACTACATATAAGAATAATTACAAAATGTGAAGAACTTTCAAAGGATTAAGAGTAAAACAAAGAAGGCTTTATGTAATTAACACACACACACACACACACACACACACACACACACACACACACACACACACACACACACACACACACACACACAGCTAAATAGTCCAAATCTAATAACCAGGGTGTGAACACATAAGCATCATAATACATAGGTACATGCTGACAATTAAAAATACTGAAGTATAAAAGTTGAAGTATAAATAGTTTGTTCATTTTTGTATGTGTAGTCTCCTACCTGCAACATAATCTCCGAATCCAATAGTGCTGAGTGTTATGAAGCAGTAATAAATGGCTTCAGCGTAACTCCATCCCTCATACTCTTTAAAAAGCAGCATAGGAACCACAAAGTACAGAAATGCTGAGCTCACAAAAGATATACTGTGAATGGATATTCGTACACATTTCTGTGGGGTGGGAAGGAACAGAATCATGGGTACAGTGTGTCTGCACATAAAGGTCAAGCATATTAATTTATAGTTTATCACATTTATTAAGTTAAATTCTCACCCCTCTATCAACTTTTTTCTCCAGAAAATTGCAAAAATTCCTTTCAATGGCCAGCATGTATTTCCCAACTCTATTTAAGATCACTACATTCAGGGGAATGCCAAAAAGTGCAAACAACACACAGAAGATTTGACCAGCTGTCGTCAATGGAAATATATTCCCATAGCCTGTAAAAAGATAAAAACTCTATATAATTTCTACCCATCTGTATAGATGCCACACAATAATCTGTACTGTCAAATTCAATGAGATAAGTGTTCCATCCCTCACCAATAGTTGTGACCACAGTTGCCGCAAACACAGATGAGCTGGTAAATTTCCAGAAGCCATCTGCGGTATCATTGCTGTCTGGACTCAAGCCACTCAGGGAAGCAGCTTTTATCATCTTTAAAACAGTAATAACAAGCTATAAGAACTTGTTTGTAATACGTGAAATGAAAATAAAAACAGTGTGCACATGTGAATGACATAACAGTTGTGTTCTGTTAAAATTCTGTTAAAAATGATAGCAAAACTATCACATTGTCAAATTGTATTATAATTTTTTAATTATTATTATCTATTTAAACAGAAAAAAAAATTTCACAAAAAAGGCCATTTCATTTTAAAAAAAAAGAGCTAAATAATTATGTAAATAATTTCAACAATAGACCAACAAACAGAATTCTATGTAAAAGAGATTTCAAAATTTCCAATAAAGGAAATTCAATTATAAAGTGTCAATATTGTTTGACAACCACAAACTGGTCTAGGTTTCTTGCACAAATTTTAATTTTAAAGACTCTTTATTATTTATTTATTTTTACCAAAAGCAGTTAATTTAAATGAATGAAAATGGCTTCATAAATTTGCACTGAAACAGTTTAGATAGATAGATAGATAGATAGATAGATAGATAGATAGATAGATAGTTAGATAGATAGATAGATAGATAGATAGATAGATAGATATTGAAAAAATATTGTCTAAACATTCTCTCACTGATCCTACCTAACACTGATACTGTTGTCAATAAGGAATAAATAAATGTGTGCAACATCTACTCTCCAATCTTACCTGTGCTAGTTCTCGGAGCCCATTCTGACCCACACATGGGTATTTCTCAAGTAGTTTAATTCTTTTCTCTTTCAGAAGATCAGTCTGCTGCAACACGTACCATCCTTCTAGTTTCCAGAAGATTAGCCCTCCAACAAGGACATAGGCTACATAAATAATTCCAAGGAACAGGATAGAAGGGAAGCGAGCTACACTGAAAAACTGGCATAACTTTCCCGAAAATATGGGAAGCATGGTTCCTTTGGTTACCTGGCTCACCTGTCTGCCAATGCATCTGCAGGAAGGTGCTACTGGGTGTGGATTTACTCTGTTTATGTGACAGGCAAATCACTCACTTGTGTAATGAATGCCAGAATCAGACCTTATGACCTGGCATGCAAATGTTGATTTAAGGAGAGCAGAAGACACAGTGAGTGAGGAGTTAAAAAGGGGGGTTGAAGTGGTTAGAAGCAACAGTCAGTACTCTCTGCCAATGGTTTCATGTTCTTGTATCAAAACTTATCTTTTTTCACTTAAAGAATTTTTTTTACATAAATCAATTAGTTTTAAAAGTAACTATACTCTATAGTTAAACGTTTATTAACTATAACGTTTATTATAGTTACGTTTATTCTAACTATAACTATATGTATGGGTGCAAGTTAAAATAAACGGAAAAAGATGTGTGCACAAAATAGATGTATGTTAGGATAAACATTTTTGATATGTGTTTTAATATTAGATATACGATCTATAAAATAAAACAATCCAAAAAAAACGCTCAAAAGCCATATTCATATAATCTCAATCAATAAATAATAAATTAATGGAGCAGATTTATAGTTTTTATTTTTAGTTCTCCATTATTTGGAGAATCAAGAGATGGCTGGGTGCTTACTGTCCATCTCCAATAATATTGCTGGTAATATTAATGCAATTTGAAATATTGTTGAAATGTGTGACTTATTGCCAGCATATCCTGAAATATCTTACTATGTATTATCCATTCAAAGATTTGACCAGCTGTCGTCAATGGAAATATATTCCCATAGCCTGTAAAAAGATAAAAACTCTATATAATCTCTCTGTATTAACCCATCTGTATAGATGCCACACAATAATCTGTACTGTCAAATTCAATGAGATAAGTGTATAGTTGTGACCACAGTTGCCGCAAACACAGATGAGCTGGTAAATTTCCAGAAGCCATCTGCGGTGTCATTGCTGTCTGGACTCAAGCCACTCAGGGAAGCTGCTTTTATCATCTTTAAAACAGTAATAACAAACTATAAGAACTTGTTTGTAATACGTGAAATGAAAATAAAAACAGTGTGCACATGTGAATGACATAACAGTTGTGTTTTGTTAAAATTCTGTTAAAAATGATAGCAAAACTATCACATTGTCAAATTGTATTATATTTTTTTTATTATTATTATCTATTTAAACAGAAAACATTTTTCACAAAAAAGGCCATTTCATTTAAAAAAAAAAAAGAGCTAAACAATTATGTAAATAATTTCAACAATAGACCAACAAATAGAATTCTATGTAAAAGAGATTTCAAAATTTCCAATAAAGGAAATTCAATTATAAACTGTCAAAATTGTTTAACAACCACAAACTGGTCTAGGTTTCTTGCACAAATTTTAATTTTAAAGACTCTTTATTATTTATTTATTTTTACCAAAAGCAGTTCATTTAAATGAAATTATATATTACAAATTTCCTAATATATTGAATATGAAGATTGCTAATAAAATTATGTTTTATTAATTTGTCTAAAACTTGGAAATGACTGGTCATGATTTTACATTATAATGTCGTAAACCTTAAATGATAATGTCTAAAACGTTAGATTAAACCAACATTATAAATTACCATGTTACTGTATATAAAGCATATGGTCTTATAATAATTATACATTTGATCTGTACTGTACTGATTGCATGAATAAAGGAAGCAAAGAAAGGCCACTTTATGCCCGTTCAATGTGATGAAAGAAAGTGCTGCTCCCTTATGCAAATTACTGCTCAGAACCTCATTGCTCAAACAAATCTATACATAGTCATGCAAAATAGTGCATCATAAAACAAAAACGACCAGATCTTAGTCTTAAGATTTTTGAGCAAAGAAATGTCAATTTATAGAATAAGTATTAACATTTATCCCCTGTTAAATAAGTTATAAAAAAAAAATAAAGCTGCAAGCAGCTATGAAAGGGCACTCACACCTGGGCTCACCACCACCTAGTGGCCATAGGAGAACAGCGAACGTTGGGTCATATGCTTATAAAATGGTAAATATTTGTGGCACATTTCCTGCTGCCAACAGGTGGCGCTATGATTATATCTGAATATTGGCATGTAAATGTCTTCAGGCCAGGACTCTTACCAAACATGTGAAGTTTGGGGCAGATCGGACATTGCATGTTTAAGTTAGTGTAAAACAAGTAATTTCCTGTTGCCAGCAGGTGGCGTTGTGACTATAAATCAATATTGGCCTTAAGATGAGTTCAGGCCAGGACTCATATCAAACGTGAATTTTGGGGCAGACCGGACATTGCATGTTTAAGTTGGTTTAAAACAAGTCATTTCCTGTTGCCAGCAGGTGGCGCTATAATTATAATTGAATTTTGGCATGTAGATGTCTTCAGGCCAGGACTCTTACCAAACATGTGAAGTTTGGGGCAGATCGGACATTGCATGCATGAGTTACAACAACTTCCTGTTTCATAGTATTAATAGCATGCTTTAGTAAGTGTTGCTAGCATGTTTGAGAATATTTCTAGCATGTTTATCACACAATGGCATATTTGACTGTGTTGCTAATAGTGCATAACAGTGTAAAACATGTCACTTCCTGTTGTCAGTAGGTGGCTCTGTAACTATAACCAAATATGAGCATGTAGATATCTTCAGGCCAGGATTCTAATCAAACTTGTGAAGTCTGAGGCAGATTGGACATTGTATGCACGAGTTACAGTAATGTTCTGTTTCACTGCATTAATATCATGCTTTAACACTTAGCTAAGTGTTGCTAGCATGTTTTAGCATGCTTCTAGAATGTTGCCAGCCTATTTAACACTTTTTTTTTATTTTTTATTTTTTTTATTGAGATAACAAAAAAGGGGAATACAGAGACATTTGAATCTGTAAAACAATAAGATCAAATTTCTGCATCCTATATGTGGCGGCTTGGGACTAGAGGTACACCAAAAATTTAGGAGAGTCACAGACTATGCCCCCCCGGGGCCTCTTTCCGGAGAAATGCCCTTTAAACAAGAACAAGGCTCAGAGGTTCGTTATATCAGAGTCAAGTATCAGACATGGGTTGAGTGTAAAACAAAAACAAAAAACTACTTTCATTAGTGAGAAAAGTATCAAATTTTATTTAACACGATAACACCAATAAATCAAAAGAATCCACACACAAAATGACACACAAACGCTCACTTCAGAATGGGGCGCTGGCTCTCCTTGGCAGAAATGATACAGCAATCATACGTGCACACTCACGCCACACCTCACTGTGAGCACAGCACTCGAGCGAAAAGAACCCACCACCACAATCGGGAAGAGACGCTGCAACCAGCTGCCCCAATTCTGAAAGTAAGAGGAACAAAAAATAACAAAACACACGCAGTAAACCAATCATATCCACAACATTAAACAGAGCCCCAGACAATCTAAAACGATTTTAAAAGAGTTCACCACCTCGGTTTGACTCGTCGAATCAAGGTGCCGCGTCCGGTCACCCGACAATGCTAGGATGAACAGAAATGGGCAAACACCACTAACAATATCACAAAGAAAAACACATTCTATAGGCTGCCCTTAGGTTGCCCACACATAAGAAATAAACAAACAAAAATAAACTTGAATCACACCAAATCTATATATGGATAATATATCCAGCACAACTCAAGTCAATAAGAAAAATATAAACCACACAACAACAATCAACTCACAGGAAAATCAAATAATGTTTAAAAAAAAAAAAAACTGCAGAAAGGAATGGTGACAGTTAGGTGGCTGATCTAGTATGTGGACGCCACTGGAGGCTTTTGATTCAAATTGGTTACTCACAGCACAGAATCGATGATCAAACACCACGCCAACGGCCCGCAATCATCGGTCCAGCTGATGTAGTGCGTTCAACACCATGAACATGACCAATGGACGAGAGATCAAGCACAGCGCGTCGACACGCGAGCTGAAAGAGTTAATGCTCGTCTGCCGGTGTAGTGCCGAAATTTGCACCCTGCCAGATTATGCACCCCCTGGTATTGGTAGGTTTAGGAGTAGGTGTGGGGGAGGGGTTAGGATTAGGGGTGGGGTTGGGATTAGGCAATCAGGTAGCGACTTCAACGAGGGGATGCAGAATCTGGCAGGGGTGAAGAATTCGGCACAACACCGGTTCAATCATGCAGACAAACTAGTACAGTCCCGTCTCACTTTAGATCCTGAAAACAGGATATTATCACTGCGACAAATCTGATGATGTCGAAATCGGCAGCAAAAACAATGCAGACAGCACAAGGAACATCCGCATAGAAGTTTAGATGAACCCAGAGCCCACTGTAATGTCCCTTTGCACGTTGGCCCGCACCTTAAATATAAAAATATAACAAAATATGAATTTGGCCAGCCCGGCTACTAGCAATCATATATTCGTTAATGGTTAAAACATACCTGTAGTGCGATCCACACGGCACCAAAACTGCGGTGTACTAAACACACATCAAATTGACGGCATCCCACAAATTTCCCCTGTCCAACCTTTAATAAGAAAACCCATATAATCCCTGTGAGGCAAGCCCACGAGCAAATCATGCTACAGTCACTGCCAACAGCTCTTACCATACAAACATTCACGCGTCCCGCCGGAAACACGGTGTCTCGCTCAAATGATGCAGACAGAACACACACCCATAGCGACACCCCTATATAGAGAAGGGATGCAATTAAAGGGCACTCCCCCTACATATTAAATAACCCGACAGAAATAAACAGTACTGCTACATATATCACATATCAGTCATGTTTCTAATACATTTAGTATCCTTTTCAGCAGTTTTGATGTCTTTAGAGCTTTTCGATTGTTCTGTATTGAAGTTAGAGAGTCGTAAAAAATCTTCAGATCAGTGGAAAATAGTCTACCATTTGGTACAGTCGATATACATTTTGCTTTATGTATGATATTTTCCTGATAGAATAAGAAGTTTAATTATATTATCCATTTCCAATAAACCAGTATCACAATCCATAAACAAGACCATTACATCAGTTATTGTGACAAACTTATAAAATAACTCAAAAAGAAACCAAGAAACTTGGGACCAAAATAATTTGGTATAATTACAACTGAAAAATAAGTGTACAATTGTTTCATTTTCTTCTTTACAGAAACTGCATAATGGCGAAAACCCTTCTTTAAACTTACTAATGAAATCATTACATGGATAGTATCTGTTTATACTATTTAAAGTGAGTTTCTTTGACTTTATTAGGAATTACATATTTATTTATATCGGACCACAAATTCTTAAAAACAAGGAAGTGGTAATCCTGTTTCCACTTCACCATTGCCTTAGGTGATGAACTTTTTTCTTTGGTTAAAATTCTTCTGATATATATATATATATACTATATATATATATATATATATATACATTATTAAATTTTTTATCTCTAATGGAATGGCCCCCAACAGTCAGACTAGGAAGAGAGTCAATTACAGGATTATACATCTTTACGTTTTTTATAAGATAAAGTAGTTTCGGGGAGATACAATGAATGAGTTTAAAATATTCTTTAGAAGATACATTTGTCCCAAGATAATTAACAAATTCATTATAATTATATAGGTCACCTGATTGATTTATCAATTTTGTAACAAAAATTAAACCTTTGTTAAACCAATCGTTCCAAAAAATTGTTTTGTTTTTGAATAATATATATTGGTTATTCCAAATAACACAGGAATGGGTATAGAAATTGTGTTTGTAAACTAATTTCCACGCATTCAAAGCTTGTTTGTGAAAGTTAGACAACTTAATTGGGAGTTTAGTACATTTAAAATCACAAGCAAGTAGAAAATTAAGACCACCACTTTCTTTGAAGGTTAAATTGGAAACAAAGAACCATGGAAGGTTATTTTCACAAAGACAGTGTTTGATCCAATTGCCTATTTAACACTTGTTGATGCTTTTATTATGTTGCTAGGAGTCCATAACAGTGTTAAACATGTCACTTCCTGTTGCCAGCAGGTGGCGCTATAAATATAATTGAATACGGGCATGTAGGTGTGTCCAGGACAGAACTCTTATCAAATTTGTTAAATTTGGGGCAGATTGGACAATGCATGCCTGAGTTACAATAACTTCCTATTTCACTGCATTAATAGCATGCTTTACTACTTAGCTGTTTTAGTATGTTTCTAGCATGTTGCCAGTGTATTTGGGACTTGCTGACACTTTTTAATATGCTGCTAGGAGTCCATAACAGTGTTAAACAGGACACTTCCTGTTGCCGGCAGGTGGCGCTATGACTATAACCAAATATGGGCATGTTGATGTATTCAGGACAGGACTCTTATTAAACGTGTGAAGTTTGGGGCAGAACGGACATTGCTTGACTGAGTTACAGCAACTTTCTCTTTCACTGCATTAGTAGCATGCTTTAGCAATTAGCTAAGTGTTGCTAGCATGTTTTAGTATGTTTCTAGCATGTTGCCAGCCTATTTAACACTTGTTGACACTTTTTAATATGTTCCTAGGAGTCCATAACAGTGTTAACCATGTCACGCCCTGTTGCCAGCAGGTGGCGCTATGACTATAACTGAATTTGGGCATGTGTGTTTGTTCAGGACAGAACATCTATGAAATGTATGAAGTTTGGGGCAGATCGGACATTGCTTGCCTTAGTTACAGCAACTTCCTGTTTCATGGTGAAACATCACATTTTGTGAGGCTGCCAGGGCACAAGCCCCTGCACGGTGTTGGACTGTGGGTAGTACACACTACTACGTATGTGACTTATTCCCCTCTCTGTGTGCAATTCGTCAGGTGCAGACACGGCATCAAAGTGAAAAGAACAGTTTAAAGCTCAAATTAAGTCCAAATCCATTAAACCAGAGCCACCTTTGACAATGTAAAGACAAGCAGGTGTTACCTTATCATTCAGTGAGACATCTGCATGTAAACATCCAAGAACCGGAATATCCTCTTTCAAGTACGTGACTAGTTTCACTTTAGGAGCTGTGAGAGAGCAGTCAGAAAAATGTCTTTTGTAAACGGCTTCAGGTAAAATTGACATTGCAGAGCCAGTGACCACGACTAATTTAGTCTTAGCTGAAAGTCAATTTGATGTTATAACACGGACACTGCATAAAATCTGTGTGCAAAAGTATTCACAGCATCAGTCAAGAGGACTATAACGTCAGGGACTACTTCCCTAACATCCTTAGAAGACTGGCATACTTTAGAGCAATGTCCAATCTAACCACTGGTACGGCATTTGGCATGGGCAGCTGGGCAATCGGCAGCATTAGCAAGGTGATTTTTAGCTCCGCATCGATAACACATTTACTCTTTGTGTAGTATCAGCAACACATTTTGCTCTGTCAGAACACAACATGCTCTTTTTCCAGTGCCGAAAAGTCTTGGATGCCACGGCATGAACCGAACTTTGCGCACTGAGCATGTCCGAGTTTGAAAGCGCTTGTACCACTTGACACGCAATAGTAACAGCAGAGTCCAGCGTCAGTGATGGTTCCAAAAAGTCTGTCTCATACTGATAGGGCATACGATTGCTCGACCAGCTGGTCCCGCAGCATTTTGTTCTCCATATCAGCATAAGCACATGATGAAGCTAATTCTCGCAGAGCCGACAGGGACTGTGGAATTGTCATGTCAGAATTGTTGAGAACGCTGACGAAACCGGTGTCGAGCGACCTTTCGGCGTGAAATGATCCTCTAGCGCTTTCATTGCATGTTCAAATGTAGTTCCTGTATCAGGCAGGGTATAAAACAGCCGCTGGCCTTCGGTACCCAAGCTGTGTAACAGTACAGCACGCTTTCTTGCATCAGGCATTAATGGCCAGCAAATAGTTCTTGAACATTTTCCGCCAAGTAACAAAAGGAATCGCAGGCTCTCCGCTGCTCTCTGTCGCCAATTTGTTGTGGCCTCTGGTACTCAGTAACTGCACAAGTAAAATCCTCTTAACCATTTATTCAACACATGCTACCTTTCTGTTTTACAGAGCTATATGGGTTCTTCTTAGGGAATACTAAGTACAACCTCTACACGTAACAATATACTGCCACCTAGTGGTTAAACTACAAAACACCACAGTCTTCACAGACATTTTCAACATCTCACTAATCAGGCTGTTGTCCCCACATGCTGGGGCTACCATGGAACATGGAAGCTACCATCATCATTCAAGTCCCGAATAAGCCGTCTCCATCCTGCTTCAATGACTACCGTCCTGTTGCACTTACTCCTATTCTCATGAAGTGCTTTGAACAGCTAGTCATGCACCATATCAAGTCTGCTCCCCCCCTCCCTGGACCCCTTCCAGTTTGCATATCGGTCCAACCGCTCGACTGATGATGCCATCGCCACCACTGTCCACTCAGCACTCACACATCTAGACAAAAAAGACTCATACATCAGAATGCTGTTCATAGACTTCAGTTCAGCATTCAACACAATCATCCCTCAACAGCTCATTCACAAACTGGTCCAGCTTGGGCTCAACACTTTGCTGTTCAACTGGCGGTTGGACTTTCTGACTCGAAGACCTCAGGCAGTGCAGGTCGGCAGTAACACATCCAGCACCATCACTCTGAACACTGGAGTAGAGGTCTTCACAGTGCACCCGAGACCCGTCGACCTGGGACCCGGACAGACTTTGGGTCCCCGGTCTGTTTAACATTGTGTGAAATACCCGTGCGATCGGAGTCATCGGACTCGGAGAACACCCGGCCGTGATCAGACACTGCTTGTGTTTTTTTGTAACTTGCAACTTGTAAAATTAGGAAAAGAAAAGTGTGAGCAAAAAAAAAACAAAAAAAAAAAAAACGATCTCTTGCTCTCTCTCTCTGCCGTTAGAAGCAGAGAGCACAGACTCAGAGTTAATGCAAGTGCACGCACGGTAATAATGGATATGTTCATGAGCGATGTGCGAAAAAAGCTAAAAAACAACGAGTATAAAGAGGTAAAACCTACGGGCACCCCATTCTGTCTGGGCATCCTTCAGCACCACTTTATTAAAGATAAAGACAAACACAGCTTAGCGAGCTGATGTTTTTTTTTTTTTTTTTGCATTTGCATTTTTTGCATTTAATATTTAATTTCTATTTTTTTTAGGACAAGGCACAGATTGCACACTTCAAGATGTTTTATGTTTGTTTAATTAAGTCAGATAGCCTGCCATGCATGGTTTTGTGTGCAGTGGGGAATCAGATCATTATTTTCTATATAAGTTTATTTTATTTCTATGTTTTATGTTTTAAGTGTCATTTTGAGTTCCTGTTCCTACTATGTGAGATAGTAGTAAATAAAAGTTCAAATCTCAAAAATGCATGCAGACTTGACACACTCATATTTAATATATTTAAAATTAGCAACAAAATCTGAGGTGAACTATCACATAAATGTTTTCTATGACGCTCAAATTGCGTTAAAAAGCACATTTTAGGTTGATCCAGCTAGCACGCATGTGCAGTCTCAAGCGCGTGTCATGTTTCTATAGCAACCAGTGAGCTAAACCGCCAAACTGCGCTTTACATTTTCTCCCATTTTTATAATAATATAAATGAAACGTTTAATCTTAAAGTTTTAGTGGTCAGATTCAGACTCGATGCAGAGCAGAGAGCACAGCAAATAATATAGCACATAAATAATGTCAGTGGCCATGGCACTGAACGAGCAATCGTTATTAAAGTTCAAAAGGGTAAACAGTCGAAGTTATTATGCAAGGTAACTCGAGTCAGAATGTACATGTGCACAGCTGCATTTGTCATCCTTCACCGTGACATCAAGAGGACTTTTGAAGCTGAAATAATGAGTGGATTAAGCTTGGACTTGGAATAACGAGAGGAATAACATGAACAACTTTCTTGTCGGAGGATTGTAATGCATCACAGGCACTCAGGTACAAGGAAGAGAGACTACGCTCCTTAAATTAGGTAAGACAAAAAGTTGGATTTTTCGCAACAGGTTTATTGACTTGTAATAGCAATTTAAGGTGGAATATGTGACAATCGGGTCCAGTCGGGTCTGTGTCTTCCGGGCGGGTTCGGGTCGAGCTTTCAAATAATAGACGGGTCCAGGTCAGGTCCGGGTAGGCATTTCTCGGATCTAAACGGGTCCGGGTCCAGCTTTTGAAATAATAGACGGGTCCGGGTCGGTTCGGTGTAGTACATTACGGGTCTCTTTCGGGTTCGGGCACAAATATTTGGACCCGTGAAGACCTCTACACTGGGGCCCCCCAAGGATGTGTGCTGAGCCCCCTCCTCTTCACTCTGCTGAGATACGACTGCACACCGTCACACAACTCCAACCTCTTCATTAAGTTTGCGGATGACACAACTGTAGTGGGTTTCATTAGCAACAGAGATGAGACAAACTACAGGAGCTAGGTGAGCCACCTGGCCGGGTGGTGTAGTGACAAAAAACTCTCAATACGGATAGATTGTTGTTGACTTCAGGAGATAGCACACTCAACATGTTCCTCTGACCATCAATGTTGCGACTGTGGAGAGAGTGAGCAGCACCAAGTTCCTGGGTGTGTACATCACAGAGGACCTCTCCTGGACTGACAACACCGCAGCACTGGCCAAGAAAGGACAGTCAAGTCAAGTCATCTTTATTTATATAGCGCTTTAAACAAAAAAGATTGCGTCAAAGCAACTGAACAACATTAATTAGGAAAACAGTGTGTCAATAATGCAAAATGACAGTTAAAGGCAGTTCATCATTGAATTCAGTGATGTCATCATGCAGCTCAGTTCAGTTTAAATGGTATCTGTGTGCATAATTTGCAATCAAGTCAACGATATCGCTGTAAATGAAGTGTCCCCAACTAAGCAAGCCAGAGGCGACAGCGGCAAGGAACCAAAACTCCATCAGTGAGAGAATGGAGAAAAAAACCTTGGGAGAAACCAGGCACAGTTGGCGGGCCAGTTCTCCTCTGACCAGACGAAACCAGCAGTTTCAATTCCAGGCTGCAGCAAAGTCAGATTGTACAGAAGAATCATCTGTTTCCTGTGGTCTAGTCCGGTGGTCGTCTGAGACAAGGTCTTTACAGGGGATCTGTCTCTGGGGCTCTAGTCCTGGTCTCCGCTGTCTTTCAGGGCTGTAGAGGTCTTTTCTAGGTGCTAATCCACCATCTGGGCTGGATACATACTGGATCCGGGTGACTGCAGTGACCCTCTGACTTGGATACAGACTGGATCTGGTGGCTACGGTGACCTCGGAATAAGAGAGAAACAGACTAATATGAGCGTAGATGCCATTCTTCTAACGATGTAGCAAGTACATCGGGTGTTATGGGAAGTGTTCCCGGTTCCGGTTTACCTAATTAATGCAGCCTAAAAGTCCTTTAACGGATTTGGATATTAGTTGTGTATTAGTATGTTATGTGTAAGCCAGGTTAAAGAGATGGGTTTTTAATCTAGATTTAAACCGCAAGAGTGTGTCTGCCTCCCGAACAATGTTAGGTATGTTATTCCAGAGTTTGGGCACTAAATAGGAGAAGGATCTGCCGCCCGCAGTTGACTTTGATATTCTAGGTATTATCAAATTGCCAGAGTTTTGAGAACGGAGCGGACGTGGAGGACTATAATGTAACAAGAGCTCGTTCAAATACTGAGGTGCTAAACCATTCAGGGCTTTATAAGTAATAAGCAAGATTTTAAAATCTATACAATGTTTGATAGGGAGCCAGTGCAGTGACAGGACCGGGCTAATATGATCAGACTTCCTGGTTCTAGTAAGAACTGTAGCTGCTGCATTTTGGACTAACTGGAGTTTGTTTACTAAGCGTGCAGAACAACCACCCAATAGAGCATTACAATAGTCTAACCTTGAGGTCATAAACACATGGATTAACATTTCTGCATTTGACATTGAGAGCATAGGCCGTAATTTAGATTTATTTGTGAGATGGAAAAATGCAGTTTTACAAATGCTAGAAACGTGGCTTTCTAAGGAAAGGTTGCTATCAAATAGCACACCTAGTTTCCTAATTGATGACAAAGAATTGACAGAGCAGCCATCAAGGCTTAGACAGCGTTCTAGGTCATTACATGCAGAGCTTTTAGGCCCTATAATTAACACCTCTGTTTTCTCAGAATTTAGCAGTAAGAAATTACTCGTCATCCAGTTTTTTTATATCGACTATGCATTCCGTTAGTTTTTTCAAATTGGTATGTTTCGCCCAGGCCACGAAGAAATATAGAGCTGAGTATCATCAGCATAACAGTGAAAGCTAACAACTGTGTTTCCTGATGATATCTCCCAAGGGTAACATGTAAAGCGTGAAGAGTAATGGGCCTAGTACTGAGCCTTGCGGTACTCCATACTGCACTTGTGAACGATATGATACCTCTTCATTCACTGCTACGAATTGATGCCGGTCATATAAGTAGGATTTAAACCATGCTAATGCACTTCCATTAATTCCAACAAAGTGTTCTAGTCTATGCAAAAGAATAGAGTGGTCAATAGTGTCGAACGCAGCACTAAGATCCAATAGCACTAATAGAGACAATACAACCACGATCAGATGATAAGAGCAGGTCATTTGTAACTCTAAGGAGAGCAGTCTCAGTACTATGATACGGTCTAAATCCTGACTGGAAATCCTCACAGATGCAATTTTTCTCTAAGAAGGAATATAATTGTGAGGATACTACCTTTTCTAGGATCTTTGAAAGAAAAGGGAGATTCGAGATCGGTCTGTAATTAACTAGTTCTTTGGGGTCAAGTTGTAGTTTTTTGATGAGAGGCTTAATAACAGCCAGTTTGAAGGATTTTGGGACATACCCTAATAACAATGAGGAATTAACCCTCTAGGCGCCACAGTCGAGTTTACTCGACAAGATGCGGCACTGAATAAAACGGCCGATTTTGTCAAATAGGATGTCAAATTTCGTTCGACGTCCCCTCCACTAGATAGCAGACATGTCATGCTTCATCTCTGACTCAAAAAAACGTCATGCTTCTATACAAAATCTTAAAGCTAGAGCGCATTGAATTAGTGCAAACAAAAGCGGAGCTAGTGTGAGAGTGAGCCCTTTTATCAGAGCAATATTGTCAACGTCAGCGAGTATTTGCATTAGATTATTATTATTATTATTATTATTATTATTATTATTATTATCATCTAATGGCATCAATAAAGCTTACCCGCAATGAAATGTTGGGACTTCGCGGACCCTGATTCTGAAGGGGAATATCTGCCTTCAGAAGGTGATGGTGATTCTGAAAGTGAAAGTAAAGCCCTAACGTTACACCAAGCACAAACGGTGAATCCTTTGCCCAATGTAGGCGGTCCTTTGCCCAATGTCAGTGCTGGGAACAATGTTTCCCGGGGTCGGAGTGTTCATCGTGAAGTTAGCAGGCGTGTTAGTGTTGTGGGGAACGAGGCGGGAGATTTTTTACCACGCTAGCTTTGTCTTCTGACAGTGTGCCTCACCGAAATCGCGGCGACAGTATTGTGGTGGAGACTTATGCCACTGGGTATGTTAGACGAGGTCGAAGTATTCATAGGACAGTTAGGGGACAACGTGGAGGTAGAGTGGGGAGTCGCAATGACAATGACAGTAGTCCGAGCTGTTCACACTCTGCGCGTGCTGTCTGTCTCTCGTCTTGTCTCGTAATCTGGCTCATTATTTGTGTCTTGCATTGGCAAGTGAGCTTTTGAACTAAACAGGTCTTGTCTACTTGTGTTTGTGTGTCATATGAATAATATATATGTGCCCCATACATGGAATCAGAGTGCCTACTGTATGTAGTAAATGGAAAATCTCTACAGCAAAAGGCCAACCGCTAACGTACATGCATTCGGTTTGTTTCTACCATTTATTAGTAATGATTTACACAGTTTGTTTACTACTTACTATTTACCTGAGCATTCAGTATCGTGCAATATAGCATACAGAAGGTGAGGGATATTTTGGGGGGAAAGAAGTGCTGCATTTTGTCATTTAAACATGAGACTTTTCATGAAAAATCTATAATCCAAGATGGCCGCAACCATATGATGTCATGATATGCAAATTAGATGGAAAAATGTAATCCTTAAATAAACTTTGGGTCATCCTTAATATTTCTATAATTTACATAAAGTCTCTATCTTTTTATCACTTTTAAGATATAGCCTTTTGAAATTAAGATGTCAAAATCGAACGTTTTAGGAAAAAACCTCTGGAGCCTAAAGGGTTAATAATAGTCAGAAGAGGATCTATCACTTCTGGAAGCACCTCTTTTAGGAGCTTAGATGGAATAGGGTCTAACATACATGTTGTTGGTTTAGATGATTTAACAAGTTTATACAATTCTTCCTCTCCTATAGTAGAGAATGGGTGGAACTGTTCCTCAGGGGATCTATAGTGCACTGTCTGATGTGATACTGTAGCTGACAGCTGCATGGTTACAATTTTATCTCTAATAGTATCGATTTTAGAAGTAAAGTAGTTCATAAAGTCATTACTGCTGTGATGTTGGGAAATGTCAACACTTGTTGATGCTTTATTTTTCATTAATTTAGCCACTGTATTGAATAAACACCTGGGGTTATGTTTGTTTTCTTCTAAAAGAGATCAAAAGTAATCAGATCTAGCAGTTTTAATGCCTTTCTGTAGGATAGGTTACTTTCCCTCCAAGCAAAACAAAATACCTCTTGTTTTGTTTTCCTCCAGCTGCGCTCCATTTTCCGGGCTGCTCTCTTTAGGGTGCAAGTGTGCTCATTATACCACGGTGTCAGACTGTTTTCTTTAACCTTCCTTCAGCGTAAAGGAGCAACTGTATTTAAAATGCTAGAAAAGAGAGAGTCCATAGTTTCTGTTACATCACATCAAGTTGTTCTGAGGTTTTGGATATGCTAAGGAATTGGGATACATCAGGAAGATTACTTACAAAGCAGTCTTTTGTGGTAGAAGTGATGGTTCTACCATACTTGTAACCAGAAGTAGAATTTACAGTTTTAGCTATATGAAGTTTGCACAAAACTAAATAATGATCTGAGATATCAATCGCTTGGCTGCATAATTTCAACACCATCAACATCAATTCCATGTGACAGTTTTAAATCTAGAGTATGATTTCGACAATGAGTAGGTCCTGATACATGTTGTCTAACCCCAAAAGATTTCAGAATGTCTATAAATGCTGATCCCAATGCATCTTTTTCATTAACAAAATGGATATTAAAATCACCAACAATTAAAACTTTATCTGCAGCCAGCACTAACTTGGATGAAAAATCAGCAAACTCTTTAATAAAGTCTGTATGGTGCCCTGGTGGCCTGTGTACAGTAGCCAGTACAAACATCACAGGGGATTTATCATTAACATTTGTTTCTCTGGATAATGTTATATGAAGCACCTATACTTCAAACGAGTTATACTTGAAGCCTGCCCTGTGAGAAATCCTGAAAACCTTGTTATAAATTGAAGCAACACCTCCCCCTTTACCTTTTGGACGTGGCTCATGTTTATAACAGTAATCTTGGGGTGTAGACTCATTTAAAATAATGTAATCATCAGGTTGTAGCCAGGTTTCTGTCAAACAGAGTGCATCTAGATTATGATCAGTGATCATATTATTTACAAAAAGTGCTTTTGTAGAAAGGGAACTGATATTCAATAAGCCAAGCTTTATCATTTGTTTATCCGTATTGCATCTGTTTTTTATTTGTTGAACCTCAATTAAATTGTTGCTCTTAAATTGGTTTGGACGTTTTTTGTATTTTGTAGCCCGGGGAACAGACACAGTCTCTATAGTGTGATATCTAGGTGAAAGAGTCTCTATGTTCTGAGAATTAACTGACTTCTGTGACATGAGGCGGCTAGCAGACGGTCGGTTTAGCCAGTCTGTCTGCTTCCTGACCTGGAAGCAGCGTCTCTACTTCCTCCACAAACTAAGAAGAGCCAGAGCCCCTGCCCCATAGAGGCACCATCTAGAGCATCCTGACTAGCTGCATCACTGTGTGGTATGACACCTTCAACGCATCCTGCCATAGTGGATCAGCTGAGAAGATCGTTGGTGTCTCTCTCCCCTCCTTCCAGGACATTTATGGAACCTGTCTCACCCACAAAGCCCTCTGCATAGCAGGTGATCCCACCCACCCGACACACAGCTTTTTCTGTCACAGTTCATAGATCTATGGTGTCATCTTGTTGTCTGTGTGTAGGTTGCGGGGTGTATCACCTGATTGTTCTGTGTGGGCGTCGCCGCTGATTACTGATCAGCGGCAGCTGCGGCTTATTACATCTTGCCTATTTAACGCCTTGTCTTTCGTCTCATGTTTGTCAGATCGTTGTTTGGAGTCCTGGTGTTTGTTCGTGTGTCTCGTGTTTGTTGTACCTGCTCTGGATTTCTCGTCGCTGTTTCCTGTTGCCTGTCTGTTCCTGTGGATTATCGTTCTGGAATTCCTCGTTCATCACTTCAGCCACGTTGACTTCACGGACACCACTCACCACGGATCACCACTCACCACGGAAACCATCGCCCATCAAAGTCCCTGTGTTACCATCTCTCCTGCTGCTTATTTGTCTTGTCATTTCATGTACATCTGACTTTATCTGGCATGAAGCTCTATTAAAAGAGATAATTAACTTGCAATTGCATCCAGTCTTCTTTTCCGTGATACTTTCTTTGTCTCTCCGGGAACATGTTCAACACGTCAGACGAGTGCTTCAGCGGCTGTTAGAGAATGGTCTTTTTGTCAAGGCAGAGAAATGCGAATTTCATGCACAATCTGTTTCCTTCCTAGGGTACATCGTCTCGTCTGAGGGAATTCGCATGGATCCTGACAAGGTTAAGGCTGTGGTGGATTGGCCAAGTCCAGATTCCCGTAAGGCCCTACAGCGGTTTCTGGGGTTCGCCAATTTCTACCGGCGTTTTATTCGCAACTTCAGCCAACTTCAGTCAACTTTAGCCGCACCTCTGACTGCCTTGACCTCCCCTAGAACGGCCTTCAGGTGGTCAGATGCAGCCGAGGCTGCATTTGCTAAACTGAAGAGTCGCTTCGTTTCGGCTCCCATTCTGATTGCCCCTGATCCATCACATCAGTTCGTGGTGGAGGTCGATGCGTCAGAGGTGGGGGTAGGAGCAGTTCTTTCCCAGCGGTCTCCCTCAGATAACAAGATGCACCCTTGTGCGTTTTACTCTCACCATTTATCTCCCGCGGAACGTAATTATGATATTGGTATCAGAGAGTTGTTGGCAGTCAAATTAGCGTTAGAGGAGTGGCGTCACTGGTTAGAGGGTTCGGGGGTTCCCTTTATCATTTGGACTGATCACAAGAACTTAGAGTATATACGATCAGCTAAAAGGCTCAATTCCAGGCAGGCTCGGTGGGCACTTTTTTTCGGTTGTTTTGATTTTACTCTATCGTACCGCCCGGGCTCCAAAAACATCAAGCCCGATGCTCTTTCTCGTATTTTTGATCCGTCCAAACGCCCGTCCACTCCCGAGTGTATTCTTCCTGAGACATTAGTGGTCTCCACTCTGACATGGGAGGTCGAATCGAAGGTCCTGGCGGCCCTTAGAAGGGGTAATGCCTCCGCCCGCATGCCCACCGAACCGTTTATTTGTGCCGGATGAGTTAAGGTCCTGCGTCAGTAAGTGGGGTCATTGCTCTAACATAGCTTGCCATCCAGGGGTTAATCGAACCAGATATTTGGTCAAGCAACGATTCTGGTGGCCAGGTATGGCTCGTGACATCCGCGATTTTGTTTTGGCTTGCTCGGTTTGTGCCACTGGTAAGACTTCCAACCGTCCTCCAGATGGGTTACTCCAACCGCTGTCTGTCCCTTCGAGACCCTGGTCCCACATCGCGCTAGATTTTGTTACTGCCCTCCCACCCTCCCAAGGGTATACGGTTGTTTTGACCGTTGTGGACCGGTTCTCAAAGGCGACCCATTTCATACCCTTGGCCAAATTACCTTCTGCCAAGGAGACAGCGGTCGCTGTCATTGACCACATCTTCCGGATACATGGCCTCCCGGTGGAGGTGGTTTCTGACAGGAGGCCCCAGTTTGTGTCCAAATTCTGGCAGGAGTTTTGTAAGTTGCTGGGGGCAACGGTTAGTCTTTCCTCTGGGTTCCATCCCCAGACCAATGGTCAGACCGAGAGAGCCAACCAGGATTTAGAGCGTATGTTGCGATGTTTGGCGTCCAAGAATCCTTCCTCCTGGAGTCAACAACTCTCTATGATTGAGTACGCACATAACTCGTTACCAGTGTCTTCTACGGGCCTCTCCGCGTTTGAATCTAGCTTAGGTTACCAGCCACCTGTTTTTCCCAGTCTGGAATCCGAAGTTGCGGTCCCCTCTGCCCACGCCTTTGTCCAGAGGTGCTGCCGCACCTGGAACAGAGCCCGTGAGACTCTGTTGCAGGTGAGGGCGTGCACCAAGGCTAAGACCGATCGCCACCGGTCAAAGCCACCCGTATACGTCGTTGGTCAAAAAGTGTGGCTTTCTACCAAGAATATTCCGCTCCGCTCCGTTGCTAATAAACTTGCTCCCAAATTCATTGGCCCGTTTACTGTCACCAAGATCATTAGTCCGGTGGCAGTCCGCCTCAAATTGCCTCCAACGTACAGGAGGATTCATCCCGCCTTTCATGTTTCCAAAATTAAGCCTGCCCCGGTTCCTCCACCGCCGCGACTCGTAGACGGGGAACCAACCTATTCGGTTAACCGTATTCTGGACTCGAGGCGGAGGGGATGTGGATTCCAGTACTTGGTGGACTGGGAAGGTTACGGTCCGGAGGAGAGAAGTTGGGTACCTGCCCGGGACATTCTGGATCACTCCCTTATCGATGATTACAATCGACAGGTAAGGGGTGGTGGGAACGCAGAGAGGCGTTCCTAGGATGAGGGGTACTGTCACGGTTCATAGATCTATGGTGTCATCTTGTTGTCTGTGTGTAGATTGCGGGGTGTATCACCTGATTGTTCTGTGTGGGCGTCGCCGCTGATTACTGATCAGCGGCAGCTGCGGCTTATTACATCTTGCCTATTTAACGCCTTGTCTTTCGTCTCATGTTTGTCAGATGGTTGTTTGGAGTCCTGGTGTTTGTTCGTGTCTCTCGTGTTTGTTGTACCTGCTCTGGATTTCTCGTCGCTGTTTCCTGTTGCCTGTCTGTTCCTGTGGATTATCGTTCTGGAATTCCTCGTTCATCACTTCAGCCACGTTGACTTCACGGACACCACTCACCATGGATGACCACTCACCAAGGACACCATCGCCCATCAAAGTCCCTGTGTTACCATCTCTCCTGCTGCTTATTTGTCTTGTCATTTCATGTACATCTGACTTTATCTGGCGTGAAGCTCTATTAAAAGAGATAATTAACTTGCAATTGCATCCAGTCTTCTTTTCCGTGACATTTTCAGTCTGCTGCCATCAAGGAAGAGACTGTAGAGTCTCCAGGCCAGGGTCAGCAGAATGAAGGACAGCTTCATTCATCAGGCTGTCAGGAAGCTGAACTCCCTTCCGACCTTGCCCCCCCTCCCCTCTTTTGCCCCAGGCACCACTGAACTTTGAACCCCCTCCCCTCTTTTGCCATAGAGTTTCATAATGTGTCTTGCAGGCCACTAGAAACAATTAAAGGGATGTTAAAAACAACACCAAACACAACTTCATTCAGAAATAATCATTCAGAAATAATCATAATAAAATGGAAAAAATTTACTTTGATTTTACAGTATACTTTGATGAATACATTCAAGAATAACAACATTTAAAATTCAAATTGAATTTAAATTCAATTAAAATGAAAGCAACAATTTAACAATTTTCTTTTCATTTGAGTAATTTGCCCATTATTCACAAAAGTACCTCCCAATCAGTGAGTTTGTCCCTACACTACCCTGATTTGCATTTGTAGCTCACAGTATAGTCATTTATATATGAAAGCTTCACCTAGGCCAAGAGAATGGGCAGCAGGGGGGTGTCAGCTGCCAAGACAATGCCACGTCAGTTATCGTCCATTCCCGACAATTATCTGTGCTGCCTGAACATTGCCGTGAAAAGTCGTTAACCTGAAACTTCCACGGCAATTTACAGTGCTGTTAACTGATGAAATTCACTCTTTCCATGCAGTGTGTCACCGTTGGAACTGAAGTACAAAGCCTGTAATTTACATAATAAATAATAGTTAAGCATTCAGATACGCTACATCGCAAATATGGAAATATTATGGAATATTTGGATTGTACCGAATGAGAGAGGTAGGATACACGAACACAAAGCTCCATTTCGCAAACAGTTGAGTGCACAAGCCTTTAAAGTATACTCCTTTGCCAGTCTGTGAGAGACTCATTTAGAGTCAGCACATGGTCACTGTCTAGTGGGCTTTGTTTTCAAGTACGCAACTCACATAGTAAACACTAATTTTTCAGTTAAAGGCAGTTCATCATTGAATTCAGAGATGTGATTTTCCAGCTCAGTTCAATTTAAATAGTATCTGTGCAATCAAGTCAACAATATTGCTGGAAATTAAGTGTATACGATTAAGAATTTTTGATTTTACAGCTGAAGTGTATCAATGTGTATGGGCCAACGGAATGGAGAAAAAACCTTGGGAGAAACCAGGCTCAGTCAGGGGGGGGGGGGGGGGCAGTTCTCTTCTGGCCAGATGAAACCAGCAGTTCAATTCCAGGCTGCAGCAAAGTCACATTGTGCAGAGGACTCAACTGGTTCCTGTGGTATTGTCATGGTGGCCATCTGAGAAAAGGTCTTTACTGGGGATCTGTCTCTGGGGCTCATCTAGTTGTCCTGGTCTCAGCTGACATTCAGGGCTGTAGAGGTCCTCTCTAGGTGCTGATCCACCATCTGGTCTGGATACGTACTGGATCCGGGTGTCTGCAGTGACCATCTGATCTGGATACAGACTGGATCTGGTGGCTACGGTGACCTCGGAATAAGAGAGAAACAGCGTAGATGCCATTCTTCTAACGATGTAGCAAATACATCAGGTGTTATGGGAAGTGTTCCCAGTTCCTGTTATTGAGGTGCTAAACCATTCAGGGCTTTACAAGTAATAAGCAATATTTTAAAATCTATACAGTGTTTAATAGGTAGCCAGTGCAGTGTTGACAGAACCGGGCTAATATGGTCATACTTCCTGGTTCTAGTAAGAACTTTAGCTGGTGCGTTTTGGACTAGCTGGAGTTTGTTTATTAAGTGTGCAGAACAACCACCCAATAAAGCATTACAGTAATCTAACTTTGAGGTCATAAACTATGGAAGCAGATTAGTCTCAAATATAATTCACGCAAAAAACACGATTCACACATGCGTAGACAATTTCACATGCATGAAACCTCATTCACGTACATACAAAAAAAATTCACGTGCGTGAAAAAAAAAATATATTCACAAAAAGCAATTCACATGCGCAAAATAAAATTATATATTCATAAAATACATTTCACAAATGCAAAACAAAATTTGTAGATACAACTGTGCACAAAAACCTTTGAATGTTTAAAATGTACGAGTGTCTGAATTTACTAATCGTAATTTACTACGAATCCACTCGGATTTGTGTGTGTGTGTTTTTGAGACTTTCCTGGCAGAGCTCTCTTCCCACGTGGGTCTGTCATACTCTTTAGCCAATCAGATGTGATCTTACCATTCAACCAATCATATCATAAGCCACTGAGAGTGCATTCAAGGAGCATGATTCTGCGCATGTGAATTTTTTTTGTGTGTACGTGAATTAGGTTTCATGCATGTGAAATTGTCTACGCATGTGTGAATCGTGTTTGTTGCGTGAATTATATTTGAGACTAATCTGCTTCCATAATAAACGCATGGATTAACATTTCTGCATTAGACATTAAGAGCATAGGTCATAATTTAGATATATTTTTGAGATGGAAAAATGCAGAAAGATTGCTATCAAATAGCATACCTAGGTTCCTAACTGATGACGAAGAATTGACAGAGCAGCCATCAAGTCTAAGAAAGTGTTCTAGGTTATTACATGCAGAGATTTTAGGTCCTATAATTAACACCTGTTTTTTTTTTTTTTTCAAAATCAAGCAGTAAGAAATTACCCATCTTCCAGGATTTTATAACAACTATGCATTCTGCTAGTTTTTCAAATTGGTATGTTTCGCTGTGCCACAAAGAAATATAGAGCTGAGCATCATCAGCATAACAGTGAAAGCTAACACTGTGTTTCCTGATGATATATCCCAAGGGTAACGTAAAGCATGAAGAATAATGGCCCTAATACTGAGCCTTGAGGTACTCCATACTGCGCTTGATATGTTACCTCTTCATCCACTGCTACCAATCGATGGCAGTCATATAAGTACGATTTGAACCATGATAATGCACTTCCATTAATGGCAAAGTTTTCTAGTCTATTCAAAAGAATGTTGTGGTCAATAGTGTCGAACGCAGCACTAAGATCCAGTAGTACTAATAGAGAGATACAACCACGATCAGATAATAAGAGCAGGTCATTTGTAACTCTAATTAGAGCAGTCTCAGTACTATGATACGGTCTAAATCCTGACTGGTAATCCTCACAGATACCATTTCTATCTAAAAAGGAATATAATTGTGAGGATACTACCTTTTCTAGTATCTTGGACAGAGAAGGGAGATTCGAGATCGGTCTGTAATTAACTAGTTCTTTGGGGTCAGGTTGTGGTTTTTTGATGAGAGGCTTAATAACAGCCAGTTTGAAGGTTTTGGGGACATATCCTATTTGACAATGAAGAATTAATAATAGTCAGAAGAGTCAAGTCAAGTCATCTTTATTTATATAGCGCTTTAAACAAAAAAGATTGTGTCAAAGCAACTGAACAACATTAATTAGGAAAACAGTGTGTCAATAATGCAAAATGACAGTTAAAGGCAGTTCATCATTGAATTCAGTGATGTCATCATGCAGCTCAGTTCAGTTTAAATAGTATCTGTGCAATAATTTGCAATCAAGTCAACGATATCGCAAGTCAGAGGCGACAGCAGAAAGGAACCAAAACTCTATCAGTGACAGAATGGAGAAAAAAACCTTGGGAGAAACCAGGCTCAGTTGGGGGACCAGACGAAACCAGCAGTTCAATTCCAGGCTGCAGCAAAGTCAGATTGTGCAGAAGAATCATCTGTTTCATGTGGTCTTGTCCCGGTGGTCGTCTGAGACAAGGTCTTTACAGGGGATCTGTATCTGGGGCTCTAGTCCTGGTCTCCGCTGTCTTTCAGGGCTGTAGAGGTCCTTTCTAGGTGCTGATCCACCATCTGGGCTGGATACATACTGGATCCGGGTGACAGTAGTGACCCTCTGACTTGGATACAGACTGGATCTGGTGGCTACAGTGACCTCGGAATAAGAGAGAAACAGACTAATATGAGCTTAGATGCCATTCTTCTAACGATGTAGCAAGTACATCGGGTGTTATGGGAAGTGTTCCCGGTTCCGGTTTACCTAATTAATGCAGCCTAAAAATCCTTTAACGGATTTGGATATTAGAAGAGGATCTATGACTTCTGGAACCACCTTTTTAGGAGCTTAGATGGAATAGGGTCTAACATGCATGTTGTTGGTTTAGATGATTTAACACGTTTATACAATTATTCCTCTCCCATAGTAGAGAATGAGTGGAATTGTTACTCAGGCGATCTATAGTGCACTGTCTGATGTGATACTGTAGCTGACAGCTGCATGGTTACAATTTTATCTCTAATAGTATCGATTTTAGAAGTAAAGTAGTTCATAAAGTCATTACTGCTGTGCTGTTGTGAAGTGAAAAAAGTGAAAGTGACGTGACATTCAGCCAAGTATGGTGATCCATACTCAGAATTCGTGCTCTGCATTTAACCCATCCAAAGTGCACACACACAGCAGTGAACACACACACCGTGAACACACACCCAGAGAAGTGGGCAGCCATTTATGCTGTGGCGCCTAGGGTGCCTTGCTCAAGGGGTGCTTTGTTGTGGTGTTGCTAGGTTGTGAGTCTAGAACACAAAATTTGGGTTAGGAGTCCAACTCTCTAACCACTAGGCCATGACTTCCCCATGAAATGTCAATAAATATTGAATAAATACCTGGGGTTATGTTTGTTTTTTTCTAAAATAGACAAAAAGTAATCAGATCTAGCAGTTTTTAATGCTCTTCTGTAGGATAGGTTACTTTCCTGCCAAGCAAAACGAAGTACCTCTAGCTTTGTTTTCCTCCAGCTGTGCTCCATTTTCCAGGCTGCTCTCTTTAGAGTGTAAGCGTGCTCATTATACCACAGTGTCAGACTGTTTTCCTTAATCTTCCTTAAGAGTAAAGGAGCAACTGTATCTAAAATGCTAAAAAAAAGAGAGTCCATAGTTTTTTACATCATCTAGTTGTTCTGAGGTTTTGGATATGCTAAGGAATTGGGATAAATCAGAAAGAATACTTGTAGAAGTGATGGTTCTACCATACTTGTAACAAGGAGTAGAATTTTACAATTTTAGCTATATAAAGTTTGGCGAGATGAAAACCATGATTTTCTGTTTCAAACTTTCACATAGCATCTTTAGGTTATAATAACATAAAAAATTAAAATCCAGATTTTGATTTTCAAAGATTTATTATGAAATTGTATTATTATTATTTTTAATTTTTTACCCAAAATGCAATAAATCCATGACACTCTTTTTTTTTCATTGAATCAGTATAAAAGTATTTTTTTTATATATTGAAACTGTTGTAAATGCGACTCATGCGTAAATGCGTAGATGTAAATGCGACTCATCTGCGATTATGAATGCGATATTGTATAACTTGTCAGTGATGTACGGCTCTGTGTAATAAATGACAATCACATGTGATTTATCATGCAGCCCTTGTTTGTTGATCACAAAGTAGATGATGAAAACTCAGATGCTGGGTGTATTCAGAGTGCCGCCATTACTGTCTAGAGTGCGTGGAATGGTGCGGCAAACCATTGAGCCGAAGGCATGTCCGGTTCAGCGTGGGTCCAGTCAAATTAACGCTTGGCGTTCTGCACACAGAATCCATCAATCTCCTAGTCCTCGAAGGCTCAACAGCCAATATTATTCTGGGTCGTCCCTGGCTGGTGCAGCATAATCCAATCCTCTCCTTGTCATCTGGTGAGATTATACGGTGGGGTGACCAGTGTTTTCCTTCGTGTTTCCCCAGTCTTCCAGCTCCACCGAAACCACCTCCTCAGATCCTACCCCTAAATGCCACCTCCATCAAAAGTCCATTAGAAAAACGTTCAATCAACATTCCCACTTGTTACAAGGAATTCCACGATGTCTTCTGCCCTCACAAAGCCTCACAACTGCCTCCTCACCGCCCCTGGGATTGTGCGATTGATCTGATTCCGGGTGAGCCAGTGCCTCGTGGGAAAATCTATCCCCTTTCCTTACCGGAACAGAAGGCCATGGAGGAGTATGTGGAGGAAGCCCTCAAGCAAGGCTACATCGCTCCATCTAACTTCCCTGCCGCTTCCAGCTCTTTCTTTGTGGAGAAGAAGGATGGAGGTTTGCGGCCCTGCATAGATTATCGCGTATTAAACCAGATTACAATCAAGTTCCGGAATCCTCTTCCCCTCGTCCCAGCCGCTCTGAGGAGCCACTGTATTCACCAAGCTAGACGTATGCAGTGCATATAATCTCATCCGCATTCGCAAAGGAGATGAGTGGAAGACGGCATTCGTGACCCCTACTGGCCACTACGAATATCGGGTCATGCCGTATGGCCTCGTCAACGCCCCTTCCATCTTTCAGGACTTCATGCATGCAGTGCTCTGGGAGTATCTCAACCGCTTCGTGATCGTGTATATTAATGACATCCTCATTTACTCCCGGAGCCTCGCCGAACACCACGAGCACGTAAGGACCGTCTTCTCCAAACTCAGAGAATTCCACCTCTTCTTTAAGGCTGAAAAATGTACATTTCATCAATTCTCTGTTCACTTCCTGGGCTACATAATCAATGAAACCGGAATCCACATGGATGAGGGGAAGTTTGAAGCAATCACCTCCTGGCCACAACCATCAACCATCAAAGAACTCCAGCGCTTCCTAGGGTTTGCAAATTTCTACCGTCGATTCATCAAGAATTACAGCACCATCACTAGTCCCATAACCAATCTCCTCCGTAACAAACCCAAGTCTCTGTCCTGGACTCCAGTCGCCAGCTTTCACCACCACTCCCCTCCTAGTACATCTGGATCCAGAACTCCCCTTCGTGGTTGAAGTGGATGCCTCCACCACCGGAGTGGGAGTGGTCCCCTCCCAGCGGCAGGGCTCCCCTCCTCAACTCCATCCATGTACCTTCTTCTCTAGGAAGCTCATCCCGGCGGAGAAAAACTACAACATTGGAAACCGTTAGCTACTGGCCATCAAATTAGCACTGGAAGAGTGGCGACACTGGCTAGAGGGCACGGCTCATCCATTCACCGTCCTCATGGACCATAAGAATTTACAATACCTTAGAGAAGCCAAACGTCTGAATCCCTGCCAAGCCAAATGGGCACTTTTCTTTACCAGAATCAATTTCTCGATCTCTTACAGACCTGGTCCTCGAAACATCAAGGCCGATGCCCTGTCCCGACTCCATGGTCCTGAAAAAGAAACAGATGAACCTGAAAGTATAATACCCACTCAACTTATTGCCAGCCCAATTCAATGGTCCTCACCGCCAGTCGCTGCGGAAGTCCCTCCTGCTGCTCCGACGGGCTGCCCCCCAGGATTTCGGTATGTCCCACGTACCCAATGCACTGCTCTCATTCTAGCCACCCATACTTCCTTAGGCACTGGCCACCCTGGGCCTGACACAACTCCCTCGCTGCTCAAAGACCGCTTCTGGTGGCCCAACATGGCAACTGATGTTAGAAAATTTGTCCAGGGATGCATCGAGTGTGCCATTTCAAAAAGTCCCCATCATCTCCCAGTTGGTAAAGTTCATCCACTACCCATTCCTAACAGTCCATGGTCACACCTAGGAGTGGACTTCATTACGGATCTGCCCCCATCTGACGGTAACACCTGTATCCTCGTAATAGTAGATAGGTTCTCTAAATCCTGCTGTCTCATTCCCCTGCAGGGTCTGCCCACAGCCCTGGAGACTGCAGAACTACTCTTCAGTTGGATATTCCGTCTGTTTGGTCTCCCAGAGGACATTGTGTCGGACCGTGGACCCCAGTTCATCTCCCGTGTATGGAAGGCTTTCTTTTCTCTCCTAGGTGTGACCGTAAGCCTCTCTTCTGGTTACCACCCCCAGTCAAATGGCCAAACGGAGCGGAAGATACAGGAGATAGGACATTTTCTCCGGACCTTCTGCCATGGCCACCAGGACTCCTGAAACCAGTTCCTGGGCTGGGCCGAGTATGCCCAGAACTCCTTCCGCCAACCATCCACAGGGCTGACACCTTTCCAATGCGTACTCAGTTACAAACCCCCTCTCTTCCCCTGGTCAGGGGACCCCTCTGATGTTCCCACTGTAGATTACTGGTTCTGGGAGAGCGAGAGAGTCTGGGACGAGGCTCACCGCTACCTCCAATGGGCAGTGCGCAGACAGAAGATGGCAGCCGACCTTCGTAGGGCATCCACTCTGACCTACCAACCTGGGCAGAAGGTATGGCTGTCCACCCAAGACATCAGACTGCGCCTGCCCTGCCGGAAATTAGACCCAGATTCGTTGGCCCCTTCACAATCCTGGAACAGATCAATCCCGTCACTTACAAGCTCCAACTCCCTCCACAATATAGAATTCACTCCACCTTCCTTGTGACCCTACTAAAACCTTTCCACCCTCCTGTCTCCACAGAGTCTGACCAGACAGAGGAGCCCCCTCTCCCATTACTCCTGGAGGAAGGATCCATCTATAAGGTCAAGGAAATTTTGGAATCCCGGAGACATGGTGGTAGACTTGAGTACCTTGTCGACTGGGAAGGATATGGCCCGGAAGAGCGATCCTGGGTTCTGAGAGACGATATTCTTGATCCCACACTCCTGGAGGAATTCCACATGGCCAATCCGGATTATCCAGCCCCTCGAGGGAGAGGGAGACCACCATGCCGTCGGGGTGTTCGGCCCTCAGGAGCGGGCCCTGGAGGAGGGGGTACTGTCACAAGTCGGTCAGGCTCATTAACCAGCCATCCACAGCGCACTCCCTCACCAGGATACTAATCACCTGTACCTGTTCACAATCATCCCATCAGCTCACCTCTACATAAAAGCACACACCTCAGTTTCCCCAAGTTGTCCGATCTCGTAGCTGCAAAGCGGAATCACTCCTGTTGCTTAGCTACCTGCATTGACTCACTACTAACCTCGCTACTTATTGATCCATTATCCTAGACTCCTGTGTTTCTCCAGTGTCTCGCCATCGTTCCTCCCGAGTGTCTCCTACGATCCCCTCTCCAAGCTCTCCTCTCCAGCTTAAACTCTGAGGTGTGTGCTACATGTCTGCCATCCTGGTCACCTCACCAGCAGCTCTGGAAATTCCCAATACCCCATCCTGTCAGTCTAGCCTGACTCAGCGATCTCACCGAACCACCTCACCTGCAGATCTCCCGTGCTCAACTCAATATAACTGTAAATAAATCTAACTCACTCTTACCTTCTGTCTCAGAGTCCGTGTGTTACAAATATACAGTTTAAAGTACTTCAAGAATTATTCTGAGTGAGTCCATCATATAAACTAGATGTTTGTTATTGTTGTTCTGATTCTGATTGTTGTTGTTATTTTTTGGTTGTTGTTGTGTTTTTGTTTTTTTCTTGAAGCCTGTAAACAGCTTTATGTAACTCAATAACTTTATGTTAAGCTCAATAAATTTAATAGTAAGGTTGTTGTTAAGGCATAAGGTTGTTAATATGTTTAATACATTTTGCTAGTAATTAGAGCCCTGCACAGGCCTCCAATTTAGGCCTTAGCCCGGCCCTGGCCTGAGACGCTCAGGCCCTAGCCTGGCCCGGGTCCGACAGCTTATCAGAATTACCAACCCGAGCTTTACCCGAGCCCGCCCTTTTTTCCCCCTTCTCCCAAAACAGCTTGTACTTCTGTTTCAGCTATTAAAAATAGTTCAGTTTTGTATGTAATGGCAAAGAGCTGATCATAGCCTGTTTGATCAATTTAGCCTTCTCAAATCATCACAACTTGCCTAAAATAAAATCTATAGATATACTAAAACAGTTCAAGCATATAACAATGTTTAAAAGTTAAACCGAGATAAATGCGTGCTTTGCAGGACATGGAGGCACCATCGCGATCACTTGCATGTTTTCCATGGATAGGCCATCATTTTTGCTTTTAAAGGAAAGAGTAATTTATCATTCGTAACTATAAAGGGTCTACTTTTATTTTTGTTCGCTCACAATATAACAAAACATTGTGCTTTTATAAAATAAAGAAAACATTTCCTTGCCAGTCCGTTTCATCTTGAACAGGAACGCTTCACAAAAATGAACCAAAACTCAGCGAATACAGTAGGTGGCCAACCAAAACGGTGGTTTTACCACCGCGCGTACCGCCGCCACCACGTCTGCAAAGTGCATTTGCAGCTTTTGACCGCTGAGTGGCGCTTTAACCACAAGTTATCAAACAAGCGCATCAAAGCACATTTTCGCAAATAGACGTCAGTTTTGCCTAGCTGATGTGTTACATTTGATGGCTGCAGTCAGGGAAAATGAAAGAAAAACACTGTAGTTAAAATATTTAATATTCACAGATGAAAGTTTGGAACTTATGAAGTTATGTACATTTCTTTGAACAAATTCAAGCAGGATAGATGTCAAGCCTGTGCCTGAGCCTGTGCATATATTTTCTCTAAGCTACATTGATTTGAAACATGTAATAGCCTATAAAACATGTTCATAGACGGATACTTTACTGATGTCTGGAGTCTGTTTGGGATTTAGAAAAACATAAAGAGATGGTTCAATATATTGGTTATGAAGAGGCTACATTCTGTGAGAATTTATATTTCATAGTCTAAAAAATATTGTTTAGATGAAACAAAATAAAATTAACACAAGAGTTTGCATCTTTTTTTTTTTTTTTTTTGAGTTAAGGCAACTTCCTCTGAAATTACGTTATAATAACTAATGAAAAACTTTCTTCAAAGTTGTCCTAAAACCAAAATGACGAGTCCTATCTAAACCAGCTCATCAAGTTTGATACCCTCATAAGACACTGTGCATATGAAAGACCAAGAGATTCACACATTTATATCAACCCCCACAAACTATACAGAACTACCCCCCAACACCCTCCAGCTGAACTGAATTCAGTCTGTTTTTGGGCTGTGAGGAACGGTGTGTTGTCATGTTACTGGGTTGAAACATGCCTGCACTCACAGCAGCCCTACTCTTTTTATTCATTATTTTCTCACAGCCCATATTATTATTTTCACAAGACCATAATAATAACAAATTATCAATTGATAATTAATCATTATTTTATGAAAATCATTGTTATTTGTGAACGTAGTGTTTGTGGAAAGCTTTAAGACCAAGCGGAATCCTCCGCCAGCTGCTCCCGCTTCACAGCGCACGTTCAGTCTGCCTGAAGGAAGACGTATTTCATTGTAAGTTAATGCTGTTAAATAGCGAGTTAAATAGGGAGAGAGAGAGAGAGTACAAATTGAAGTACAAATCCAAACACCAGAAGCAACCTACACTCTCAGTGTTCTTTCATTGAAAAGTAGGCTATGCATTTTATTTATTCACAGGCTATATGCTTGAAATAATATTTTAGTTCAAAACTTTAAGTTCCATTGTTTAAAAAAAAAAATGCTTTATTGGCTAACGTTTCATAGACCTTCAGTTATTATGCTTTAAAATCCCATGGCATTTGTAATTTCACAGTATTTTCACCTCCTAAATCACTAACCTTTAAAGTCACAATTCTATAATGGTCAAATTTACTCAGGCCGATGGCATTTTTTAATGACTTTATTATTATTATTATTTTTATTATTATTATTATTATTATTATTATTATTATTGTAGCCTACATAAATAGGTGAAGCAAAACAAATAGGACAAATATTTGCATAGTCCCTTATTTTTTCCCTTATTTTCTTAAAGAATAAACACTTATTTTCTACAAGAATAAACATGATAACATATTATTAATTCATAGAAATAATTAAAGCAATTAAAACTTTTTTTTAAAACTTGTACTTCAATACTATTAAACTGACTTTAAAATCTCAAGGAGTTTATAAGTTTAAACGATAAATTGTCACAGTGCATGTTAAATAGCCTAAATGAACTTGTGTTAACAATATAATTAGAACTAACAAAATAATTAGATTTTTTTTTTTAAATGAACAATTCCTGTATAAAATGGGACATCAGCCTTTATATGAAACATTTTTAAATTGTCCACAGCTGAGCAGCGATGGAGGCGGATCTGCGCCAGAGCGCATGGAGTGAATGTGCTGCACAAAGTCATTTTCAGATGCAATGAAAAAAAAAAAAAAACAACCCTGGGGTGCGTTTCCCATACAACTACGTAACTCGCTGATTAACCACCCTAGTACGATGCATCATTATGGAAACGAACTAGCTAGTCATGACTGTTTCCCGAAACCATGGTACCTGTATCGCAGATCCATCGTTCAAACTATGTTGGTTTGAGCTGTCGTTCTTCTTCTTCTTTGATCTAATGGCTGACTGGAGCCATGAGCACATACTGCCACCTAACAGTAATATGGTTTTATTTTCTCTTTTCTTCGAC
Organism: Cyprinus carpio; assembly: GCF_018340385.1. Classification (NCBI taxonomy): domain Eukaryota; kingdom Metazoa; phylum Chordata; class Actinopteri; order Cypriniformes; family Cyprinidae; genus Cyprinus; species Cyprinus carpio. The sequence continues at coordinate 273,041 of NW_024879360.1, forward strand.
TCGAATTACGTTTTTAAATGACGTTACGTAGGAGTCGAATCATTCATTTGTTCTGCAATATATTATATACATATACGCACAGAGATTTAAAAATGGGTTATTTTCTGATCCCAATGCCTATAATTTCACAATTTCATATAAATACCATTTCTTATTTAATATTGATAGGCCTACATAAGCACAGTTGAAACAGTTGAAAAAACTGTGATGTAGTGTTGGGGACATCTGTTGCTTATTTTGCTCAATTTTTCCCATTTAAGTCTCCTTGCCATTCAGCCATGTGTTAATGAAAATGACACAAAAACCCCAATTTTCAAAGCGTGAAATTGCAGTTCTTTTGGAGGAGGTGGAAAATAACAAAGGCCAGCTATCTTCAAAGCTGAAAAAATACTGCATTACAAATACTGACAAAAATAAAATCTGGGCAGAAATCACTCAAAAAACAAATGATGCTGGCTATGGGTACGAACAAAGCCCAGAAGAAGTCAGGAATAAGTGGAGGGACTTCGCAAGTGTGACAAAACGGAGGGCTGCGGCACGTTTTGGCCATCCTGGGGCCTGTTGCAATGGAAGGATACTTGGAGGTATAGATACATGTGCATCAACCAGGCCTTTGCCTTCAAAGTTCAGGCCTCCAACATCAGGCCCTTTCCACCCTGGGCCTCTAACATCAGGCCCTCTCCAGTCTGGCCCTTCAACATTAGGCCCCCTCCTGCCTGGGCCTCTAACATCAGGCTTCACATTTTCAGAGGGCAATAAGAAGAAACAACGCCTTAAGTTCAGTTGTTAGCTACACTGCATTATTATGCTGTTGGAAATTTTATGGAGGTGGTGGGTGATCACCTGGGGCTCAGCAAATCTTCAGTCAGCAAAACTGTGATAGCAGTAACACCTTTGCTGTTACAGCTTATGAAGAACATCCTGATTTCCCCCCAAACTCCTGAAGAAATCAACAGTATTGACTACATCTCCAGATTTATTGGCATAACTGATGACACCCTTATCTCAGTGTCAAACCATGTGGTAAATGAGCCCTTGTACATTTACAGGAAGGGATATCCAGCCATTAATGTTCAAATAGTGTGTGATCACAAGGGGATGTTCAAGGACATTGTAGCAAAAGGGCTTGGAAGCACACATGACTCTTTTGTATGGGCCACACAGTTTGCCAGGTGGCTGAAGAGGGTGCATGGCTTTGGTGATAGCTGGCTGCTGGGAGACAGTGGATATCTTCTTTACCCATACCTCCTGTCACATGTGCAGCATCCAGCCACCTGCCGTTTAAACCATTTGTTTAATCTGACATAACATTGTTAAATATTTTCTTTATTTGCCAATATGGCCTCTGCCCCGCAGACTTAAATGAACACTTAAAAAAATAAAAAATACTTTTGGAACAGTGTATATACTGTGTATGCGTGTTTGTATATATATATATGCACACACACACACACACACACACACACACACACACACACACACACTCATTTGTAGAGTATTCTATATTCTAATTCTGTAAAAACAACAAAATCACTCACTTATTTATAGGTACATTTTTGTTACTTTATTTTGGTACATTCATTTAAAATACTGTGATTTGAGTGTTAACATTTAATATAAGTTAAAACCTCTAACATACTGTTTTACCAATATTGGTATATTACCAATATTACCAATATGTTTTTATGTTTGTTTTAAAATACTCACTTGACAAACTCACCTTTTCTTCGCACAAATGAAATGAAGGCTGCGTTCCAATCGGCATGATTAATCCTTTCAGAGGGCAATTCGAAGGGAGAATAATTGCGAGGGCCATGCTGCTATATAGTTTCAAACTGAATTTGTGATAAATAAACAATATTTAAAGGTGAATTAGGTAAGATCTACGCACCACAAATTTCTTCCAAATCACTCAAAGTGGATGGTGAAATCTTCGAAAGGAATATGGCATAGCGGTCGATAACTTTGAATAGAACACACCCCAGGTGCGGCGCAATCAACGAAGTCGACACAGCAAACTAACAACGAACTATACCTCTAACCACAGGTGAAGAGCTGACGTTTGAACGACACAAGTTTACGATGCAGTTTGCGAATGCTCTTTTGAAATAAGGTTTCGGGAAACACCGAATCGTTGTAATGTAATTTGACATGAAACACCTGAGATCAGGACAGGGATCTGAAGTTATAACAGTGTTAATGTAATTTCACACGAAACACTGAGATCAGGACAGGGATCTGAAGTCATAACTGTATTAATGTAATTTGACATGAAACACCTAAGATCAGGACAGGGATCTGAAGTTATAACAGTGTTAATGTAATTTGACATGAAACACCTGAGGTCAGGAGAGGGATCTGAAGTTATAACAGTGTTAAAGTAATTTGACATGAAACACCTGAGATCAGGACAGGGATCTGAAGCCATAACTGTATTAATGTAATTTGACATGAAACACCTGAGATCAGGACAGGTATCTGAATATAACTGTATTAATGTATTTTCACATGAAACACCCGAGATCAGGACAGGGATCTGAAGTTATAACAGTGTTAATGTAATTTCACACGAAACACTGAGATCAGGACAGGGATCTGAAGTTATAACTGTGTTAATGTAATTTGACATGAAACACCTGAGATCAGGACAGGGATCTGAAGTCACAACAGTGTTAATGTCATTTGACCATAAACACCTGAGATAAGGACAGGGATCTGAAATCATAACAGTGTTAATGTAATCTGACACGAAACACCTGAGATCAGGACAGGTATCTGAATATAACTGTATTAATGTAATCTGACATGAAACACCTGAGATCAGGACAGGTATCTGAAGTTATAACTGTATTAATGTAATTTGACATGAAACACCTGAGATCAGGACAGATATCTGAAGCCATATCTGTATTAATGTAATTTGACATGAAACACCTGAGATCAGGACAGGGATCTGAAGTCATAACTGTATTAATGTAATTTGACATGAAACACCTGAGATCAGGACAGATATCTGAAGCCATAACTGTATTAATGTAATTTGACACGAAACAACTGAGATCAGGACAGGGATCTGAAGTCATAACTGTGTTACTGTAATTTGACACGAAACACCTGAGATCAGGACAGGAATCTGAAGTCATAACTGTGTTAATGTAATTTGACATGAAACACATGAGATCAGGACAGGGATCTGAAGTTATAACAGTGTTGATGTAATTTTAACAGTATGAATGTAATTTCACACGAAACACTGAGATCAGGACAGGGATCTGAAGTTATGACTGTGTTAATGTAATTTGACATGAAACACCTGAGATCAGGACAGGGATCTGAAGTTATAACAGTGTTAATGTAATTTCACACGAAACACTGAGATCAGAACAGGGATCTGAAGTTATAACAGTGTTAATGTTATTTCACACGAAACACTGAGATCAGGACAGGGATCTGAAGTTATAACTGTGTTAATGTTATTTCACATGAAACACCTGAGATCGGGACAGGGATCTGAAGTTATAACAGTGTTAATGTAATTTGACATGAAACACCTGAGATCATGACAGGGATCTGAAGTTATAACTGTGTTAATGTAATTTGACATGAAACACCGGAGATCAGGACAGGGATCTGAAGTTATAACAGTGTTAATGTTATTTGACATGAAACACCTGAGATCAGGACAGGGATCTGAAGTTATAACAGTGTTAATGTAATTTCACATGAAACACCTGAGATCAGGACAGGGATCTGAAGTCATAACTGTATTAATGCAATTTGACATGAAACACCTGAGATCAGGACAGGGATCTGAAGTCATAACTGTGTTAATGTAATTTGACAAGAAACACCTGAGATCAGGACAGGGATCTGAAGTCATAACTGTGTTAATGTAATTTGACAAGAAACACCTGAGATCAGGACAGGGATCTGAAGCCATAACTGTGTTAATGTAATTTGACAAGAAACACCTGAGATCAGGACAGGGATCTGAAGCCATAACTGTGTTAATGTAATTTGACATGAAACACCTGAGATCAGGACAGGGATCTGAAGCCATAACCGTGTTAATGTAATTTGACATGAAACACCTGAGATCAGGACAGGGATCTGAAGTCATAACCGTGTTAATGTAATTTGACATGAAACACCTGAGATCAGGACAGGGATCTGAAGTCATAACTGTGTTAATGTTATTTGACACGAAACACGAAACACCTGAGATCAGGACAGGGATCTGAAGTCATAACTGTATTAATGTAATCTGACACGAAACACCTGAGATCAGGACAGGGATCTGAAGTCATAACTGTATTAATGTAATTTGACACGAAACACCTGAGATCAGGACAGGGATCTGAAGTCATAACTGTGTTAATGTAATTTGACATAAAACACATGAGATCAGGACAGGGATCTGAAGTTATAACATTGTTAATGTAATTTTAACAGTATGAATGTAATTTCACACAAAACACCCTCGATCGCGGAAAGGTAACCTTAAGTTGTAACAGTATGAATATAGTATGAAAAACACCCATGATCTCGGAGAAGTAACGCTATTTGAAGCAATTCTAGCAAACGGCTTTCCTCCCAATCTGTGCATGATCGTTGACCTATGCAAATTATCAAATAGGCCACACCTGCCCGATGACGCAATATCTGTTACGCTGTTCTGAAATCCCTGGAAAAAAGTGCTAGCCGGGTCAGTAGCGCTCGCTGTAAAGCGGGAGCAGCTGACAGAAGATTCCACTTGGTCTTAAAGCCTGCCTCAAACGTCTACGTTCACAAACGTCTACGATTTTCTATAAAATAATGATTAATTATCAATGGATAATTTGTTATTATTATGTTCTAGTGATAATAATAATATGGGCTGCGAGAAAATAATGAATAAAAAGAGTAGGGCTGATGTGAGTGCAGGCATGTTTCAACCCAGTAACATGACAACACAGCGTTCCTCACAGCCAAAACACAGACCGAGCTCAGTTCAGCTGGAGGCGGTTGGGGGTAGTTCTGTATAGCTTGTGGGGGTTGAGATAAAGGTGTGAATCTCTTGGTCTTTCATATGCACAGTGTCTTATGAGGGTTTCAAACTTGCAGAACAGGTTTTTAGGACATATTGGTTTTAAAACAACTTTAAACAAAGGTTTGATACACTTCAAATGATGACTACTGTATAGTGCAATAAAGTTTATTAGTTATTATAACTTAATTTCAGAGGAAGTTGCCTTAACAAAAAAAAAAAAAAAAAAAAACTGTTGCATTAGAGCTGGGTGATGGCCTAAAAAAAATCAGATTTAAGATTTAAATCGATTTTTTGCCTCCCTACTTAAAATCAATATTAAAACAAGTTTTAATATAATTCTTTATCATTTACCAGTCAAATTTATAACTGAAACACGATGATTAAAAAAAGCAGTAATGTTATTACCTTAATGCTGGAAAGACCTTTATTTTATTTATTAATTTATTTTTTTAATACTAGCCCATCATGCATCTAACCATCCACTTGGCCTTAAGAGCCATTCAGATTAAAACTGCCAGCTCCGCAGTGAGTCAGTGTCATGGACGTAGGACACAGCAAGTGTAAATATATTTTCTAGTCTATATTTTCATCTCGTTATGCCGCTGGTTTAGGTTATGTATTTATTTTTATTTCTTTTATCAATTATTTGTAAATATAGCAGACACTGTCTAACCGTGTCTACACCGGACGGTCTTGTTCCTTTCGTAGGGGAAACATCTCTTTCACTCGGTAGCAGAGTAGCCTATGTGAGAGCAACAATATCCCTCCGTGCTCCGAGCATTTAATAATCACTCGCTCCACGTTCACTGATACCAGAAACACTGCTCCGCACTCACTCCGTGGATAAAGTTGAAATGTTGTGTTCGTAACGTAGCCTATAAAAAATAAAATAAATAAATAAATAAATAAATAAAATAACAGGAGAGTTTCAAATGGGATTAGGCTATTGTGTGCAAACTTTTTTTTCCTACCAAACGCCAAACTAATAACATTGTCAGCATTAAAAGGTATAATTGCTGCTTTCTGCTGTGCAAATTTTGTTTGTGATGAAAATAGCAGTACATTTTTGTCAGTTATTTTATCTACAGATCGATGCATTTCTTACAGATTTCAAAATCAGTTACAGATGAGGCAGCACAGTAAAATTACATTTGTTTGAATGCATTACTGCGACAGCGATTACGTGTGAATGTGCTGTAGCTTATCTGTTTAAATTCAATTCAATTCAATTCAAGTTTATTTGTATAGCGCTTTTTACGATACAAATCATTGCAAAGCAACTTTACAGAAAATTAAGTTTCTACAATATTTAGTAGTAGCTTATCAGTGGTGACTGTCAGTTCATGTGCATATGGCAGAAATGTTCAGAAAAATCAATAAAAGATGTAAACAAACAGATTATTAACACTATTAACAGCAATTATGCAATCAAACTTATAGCAAAATGTGGTAGTTCTGTATGTTGTCTCTGGGTTAGCATCATCTGAGGTCCTGAGGGGCTGGCATCATCTCTTCTCAGGTGTTCTGGATCCAGACTGGAGCTTGTGTAAATCCTAGTTACCACGGGATGTAAATCCTGTGGCAAAACAGAGAAACAAACAGAGACATAATTAGCATAGCTGCAGTTCCAGCCAAGTAAAATTAATTAGTTTAACCCAAGCTAAAGAATAATAATGCGCATTTGATCAGATATAACTGCAGTCCAAAATTATGAGATGCATTATTTGAATGCTTGGCCAAAGAGGTGTGTTTTTAATCTAGATTTAAACAGAGGAAGTGTGTCTGAACCCCGAACATTATCAGGAAGGCTATTCCAGAGTTTGGGAGTCAAACGCGAAAAAGCTCTACCTCCTTTAGTGGACTTTGCTATCCTAGGTACTATCAAAAGTCCAGCGTTTTGTGACCTTAGGGAGCGCGATGGGTTGTAGCGTGTTAGAAGACTAGTTAGGTACGCAGGAGCTATGCCATTAAAGGCCTTATAAGTAAGTAATAATATTTTGTAACTGATACGGAACTTAATAGGTAGCCAGTGCAGAGACTGTAAAATTGGGGTAATATGATCATATTTTCTTGACCTGGTAAGGACTCTAGCCGCTGCATTTTTTGGACTACTTGTAGCTTGTTTATTGAGGATGCAGGACAACCACCTAGCAGTGCATTACAATAGTCCAGTTTCGAGATCATGAATGCATGAACTAGCTTTTCTGCATCAGGAACAGGTAACATGTTTCGTAGCTTGGCAATGTTTCTAAGATGGAAGAATGCTGTTTTTGTAACATGGGAAATATGATTTTCAAAAGACAAGTTGCTGTCTAATATAACACCCAGATTTTTGACAGTAGAGGAAGTAACAGTACATCCGTCTAGTTGCAAATTGTAATCCAAGAGATTCTGTGTAATATTTTCTGGTCCAATAAGTAATATCTCTGTCTTATCTGAATTTAATAGGAGAAAATTATTGGTCATCCAATCTTTTACATTTTTAACACACTCTGTTAGCTTAGATAATTTTGAAGTTTCACCTGGTCTTGTTGAGATATATAGTCGAGTATCATCAGCATAACAGTGGAAACTAATCCCGTATTTTCTAATGATGTTACCAAGGGGCAACATGTATATTGAAAATAGCAGAGGACCTAGTACAGATCCTTGTGGCACTCCATATTTTACTGGTGATAAATGAGATGACTCTCCATTTAGATAAACAAAGTGGTAGCGATCGGACAGGTAGGATCTAAACCATCTTAAAGCCTGCCCTTGGATACCTGTATAGTTTTGTAATCTATCTATGAGTATATCGTGATCTTTGGTGTCGAACGCAGCACTAAGATCAAGTAAAACTAGCAATGAGATGCAGCCTTGGTCTGATGCAAGAAGCAAGTCATTTGTAATTTTAACAAGTGCAGTTTCTGTGCTATGGTGGGGTCTGAAAATCGTGATGAAATTCTTCATAGAGTTCATTTTTTTTGCAGGTAGGAGCACAATTGAGCAGACACAACTTTTTCTAAAATTTTAGACATAAATGGAAGATTTGAAATGGGTCTGTAATTTGCCAGTTCACTAGGATCTAGTTGTGGTTTCTTAATAAGAGGCTTAATAACCGCCAGCTTGAATGGTTTTGGGACGTGACCTAAAGATAACGACGAGTTAATAATATTGAGAAGCGGTTTTTCTGCTACAGGTAGCAACTCTTTCAGTAATTTAGTGGGTACAGGATCTAATAAACATGTTGTTGGTTTTGTTGCAGTGATAAGTTTATTTAGCTTTTCCTGTCCTATAGTTGTAAAGCACTGCAGTTTATCTTTGGGTGTGATGGATAAAACTAAAGTATTAGACGCTGTAGAATCTACATTTCTTATTGTATTTCTGATGTTATCTATTTTATAAGTGAAGAAATTCATAAACTCATTACTATTTAACTGTGAGGGAATATTTAGATCGGGTGGCGTCTGGTTATTTGTTAATCTAGCCACTGTGCTAAATAAAAACCTTGGATTGTTTTGGTTGTTTTCTATGAGTTTGTGGATATGCTCGGCCCTGGCAGTTTTTAGAGCCTGTCTATAGTTTTAATTTCTGTTTTTGGATGGAATTATTATTTTTTTCATGGTTTTTTATTATCTTTTTGGTTTGTTGTTTTCGATTTTCTTTCTTGAGTGAGTGTTTATTTCTTTTGTGAGTTGGTACAGTACGATTTTCTCTAACCTTTTTCAATTTGATGGGGGCAACAGCTTCTAATGTTAGAGAAGATAGTGCCCATGTTGCCAGTCATTTTGTCTAGTTCATGTGTATTTACAGTATGGGTACACAGAGCAGTTGAGATAAATCAGGCAGGTTATTTGTGAATCTGTCTTTGGTGGCTGGAACAATAGTTCTTATCATCAATACGCAAAATGCACGATACAAGGAAATGGTCAGTAACATCATCACTTTGAGGTACGATATCTATGTCAGTAAGATCGATTCCATGCGATATAATTAAATCTAGCGTATGTTTAAAACGATGAGTGGGCCCGGTGACATTTTGCTTAAACGCAAGTCCTAATGCATCTTTTTTATTATCAACATGAATGTTAAAATCTCAGAAAATTAGTGCTTTATCAGCGGTAACAAACAGGTCTGAGAGGAAATCTCCAAATTCTTTTAGAAATTCTGTATATGGCCCTGGTGGTCTATACACAGTAGCCAGAGCAAGAGATACAATAGATTTCTTTTGCATATCTGAGAGTGTAACATTAAGCATAAGTATTTCAAATGTTTTAAACCTGTATCCTGTTTTCTGGGTAACATTGAGAATATCACTATATATTGTTGCAACACCTCCCCCACGACCAGTCTGACGGGGCTCATGTTTATAACAGTAGTTTGGTGGAGTAGACTCATTTAGACAAATATAATCATTTGGTTTTAGCCAGGTTTCAGTCAAGCAGAGTGCATCAAAACTATTATCTGTGATCATTTCATTTACAATAACTGCTTTGGGTGTGAGTGATCTAATGTTTATGAGCCCAAACTTTAAAAATTGTTTTTGTTCATTTATTTTACATTTTTCTGTTTGAATCACGATAAGATTTTTTCTAGATCCTACATTAAATTTATATTTTGACCTCATTATTCGGGGAACAGACACAGTATTAATAGATTGGACAGCGCAAGTACTTCTAACATTTAAGCGGGTAGAACAAGAGCCATCATAGCAGTTATTTGAGAACTGGCTTACTAGTCAAATGGAGTGTAGAGTCCTGGAGATGTTGTCTGACAGGAGTTCTGCTCCGACTCTGCTGGGGTGCAGGCCATCAGCGCGAAAAAGCCTAGGTCGCTCCCAGAAAAGATTCCAATTATTAACAAAGAGCAGTTTCTGTTCTTTACACCATGACAATAACCATTCATTTAGAGCAAAAAGTCTACTGAACCTTTCGTGTCCTCGTCGATACGTGGGCAGCGGTCCTGACACGATGATCATCGCCGCGGGCGTCGTGCTGCGAACCGTCTCAATCAGGCTCCTGAAGTCCCTCTTCAGCGTCTCCGTCTGCTGTTGCGTGGTGTCGTTAACCCCGGCGTGAAGCACGACCGCTCTGGGGCTCTCGTCGGCCTTCAGGATCGCGGGTATCTGCGCAGAAACATCGAGAACACGAGCACCAGGGAAACAGTGAGTCTGCACTTTACCTTCGGCTAACGTAGCACGGACGTGTCGGACGATGGAGTCTCCGACGATCACAGCGTCGCGTTCCGTCTCGCGGAGGGGAGAGAAGCGGTTCCGTGTGGAGATCTCGAAGACCGGAGGGGGAGAAGTCGTCGCCTGGGGGCCTGGCTCGCGTCCTCCGCTGCGGATGCACCCAGGGTCCGTGGTGTCCCGGCGCCAGAGTGAAGGACATCTGGGCAGATCGCGTCCTGGGTGCACTGGGCCTGTGCAGAGAAACACACGGGGTGGAGGTGGTGGGACTGTTTGTAGCACACTGCATACTTACCCTGGACTTGTGAACGTCAGCCCGGGAGGTTTCCAGCGCGGCTCTCCGCTCTCTCAGCTGGGCCTGCCTCTGCTCCAGGACCTGAATCTGCTTCTCCACGGCCTCCAGCTCGAGCTGCAACGAATGCAGCTCGAACGTGTCATCACCTGCACTCAAAGGTAGACAAACATCCGCCATTAAAGCAAGTAACAGTGATTAAAGCAATTGTAATGTGTGTGAATAGAGTATTAGCGATGCACGCGGGTTTAGCGATGCTAATGGGCTATAAGCTACTAGCGGACTTGGGAAATCAAAATAAAACTAGTGATAACAAGGCGCTCTGATTGTTTTTGTTGTAGAATACGATAGAGGATATATTCACACGTTATAAAAAACAAAAATTATGGTGTATAAAATAGATTTCAACAATAAAAAATAGAAGATAGAGAAATAACGTGACGGAGCTCAAACTAGAGGCATACGACAGCAACAAACAGGAAGTAATAATTAATTAAATCATGCTTTAACCCGAAAATAATCAGTAAAAGGAAGACAAACTCCTTGAGAACTAGCCTGTAACATCCTGCTCGACTATTGCCGTCATTATAATCTTCTGGTCGGAGAGATTATGTGTATCAAGCTATAGCTAAATATGTTTATCATGTGAATTCTTGCTAAATATGCAGTTATATTACGGGCTGTTGGCATGAATTGTACTCGTGATGGAGTGGTGCTGGAGCGAGTGAAAACCACGGCGCTCCGACTTTTAAAAAATCCACTCCTCGCTCCAGTCAGAATCACTCCACTCATACTCTGCTCGGCAGCATGTCTCAAACGCGCGGGGGAGGGTTGAGCCCAATCAGAACTATGAGCCATGAGTGGAGCATCAGCCGTTTTATTTTGTTGCATCCATACAATATTTTTTAGAGTGTGAAATATAAATTTTCACAGAATGTAGCCTATTCATGAACAATATATTCATGAATACAGAGTCCAGACATCAATAAAGTATCAGTTTATGAACATGTTTTATAGGCTTTTTTTACAGACGTGACAAAAAACACAAGAGTTTTTATATATTTTATAGACTTTATGTGATTTAAAATGCACAAACCAGAAGCACAATATCTGCAGAGAAGGGCTGGCCATTCTCAAAACATAAAATATAAATTTTATTTCAATTTTCGTTTTTGTGTTTCAGAGGAAAAATCAGTGTTAAGACATCTCTCCATTACGGCCCGTCTGAAAGAAGAATTTATGCAAACGCGTATAAAATGCTTTAAAAACTTTAACAGAGATGTCTAGAGGGTATTTAATAGATCTGCCTCCCACGTAAGATTTTTCTAGTTACTAGCCGTTCATTTGTCATTATTCAACTAATCGCAGGTTTATATTAAATTTACCCTACATCTATAAGTCAAGTCAAGTCATCTTTATTTATATAGCGCTTTAAACAAAAAAGATTGCATCAAAGCAGCTGAACATCATTAATTAGGAAAAGTGTCAATAATTCAAAATGACAGTTAAAGGCAGTTCATCATTGAATTCAGTGATGTCATCATGCAGCTCAGTTCAGTTTAAATGGTATCTGTGCAATAATTTGCAATCAAGTCAACGATATCGCTGTAAATGAAGTGTCCCCAACTAAGCAAGCCAGAGGCGACAGGGGCAAGGAACCAAAACTCCATCAGTGAGAGAATGGAGAAAAAAAACCTTGGGAGAAACCAGGCTCAGTTGGGGGGCCAGTTCTCCTCTGACCAGACGAAACCAGCAGTTCAATTCCAGGCTGCAGCAAAGTCAGATTGTGCAGAAGAATCATCTGTTTCCTGTGGTCTTGTCCCGGTGGTCGTCTGAAACAAGGTCTTTACAGGGGATCTGTCTCTGGGGCTCTAGTCCTGGTCTCCGCTGTCTTTCAGGGCTGTAGAGGTCCTTTCTAGGTGCTAATCCACCATCTGGGCTGGATACATACTGGATCCGGGTGACTGCAGTGACCCTCTGACTTGGATACAGACTGGATCTGGTGGCTACGGTGACCTCGGAATAAGAGAGAAACAGACTAATATGAGCGTAGATGCCATTCTTCTAACGATGTAGCAAGTACATCGGGTGTTATGGGAAGTGTTCCCGGTTCCGGTTTACCTAATCAATGCAGCCTAAAAATCCTTTAATGGATTTGGATATTAGAAGTGTATTAGTATGTTATGTGGAAGCCAGGTTAAAGAGATGGGTCTTTAATCTAGATTTAAACTGCAAGAGTGTGTCTGCCTCCCGAACAATGTTAGGTAGGTTATTCCAGAGTTTGGGCGCTAAATAGGAAAAGGATCTGCCGCCCGCAGTTGACTTTTCCAGAGTAGGTATTATCAAATTGCCAGAGAGTATTTGAGAACGGAGCGGACGTGGAGGACTATAATGTAACAAGAGCTCATTCAAATACTGAGGTGCTAAACCATTCAGGGCTTTATAAGTAATAAGCAAGATTTTAAAATCTATACGATGTTTGATAGGGAGCCAGTGCAGTGTTGACATGACCGGGCTAATATGATCATACTTCCTGGTTCTAGTAAGAACTCTAGCTGCTGCATTTTGGACTAACTGGAGTTTGTTTACTAAGTGTGCAGAACAACCACCCAATAGAGCATTACAATAGTCTAACCTTGAGGTCATAAACGCATGGATTAACATTTCTGCATTTGACATTGAGAGCATAGGCCGTAATTTAGATATATTTTTGAGATGGAAAAATGCAGTTTTACAAATGCTAAAAAACGTGGCTTTCTAAGGAAAGATTGCTATCAAATAGCACACCTAGGTTCCTAACTGATGACGAAGAATTGACAGAGCAGCCATCAAGGCTTAGACAGCGTTCTAGGTCATTACATGCAGAGCTTTTAGGCCCTATAATTAACACCTCTCTTTTTTCAGAATTTAGCAGTAAGAAATTACTCGTCATCCAGTTTTTTATATCGACCATGCATTCCGTTAGTTTTTCAAATTGGTATGTTTCGCTAGGCCGCGAAGAAATATAGAGCTGAGTATCATCAGCATAACAGTGAAAGCTTACACTGTGTTTCCTGATGATATCTCCCAAGGGTAACATGTAAAGCGTGAAGAGTAACGGCCCTAGTACTGAGCCTTGCAGTACTCCATACTGCACTTGTGAACGATATGATACCTCTTCATTCACTGCTAGGAATTGATGGCGGTCATATAAGTACGATTTAAACCATGCTAATGCACTTCCATTAATGCCAACAAAGTGTTCTAGTCTATGCAAAAGAATAGTGTGGTCAATAGTGTCGAACGCAGCACTAAGATCCAATAGCACTAATAGAGAGATACAACCACGATCAGATGATAAGAGCAGGTCATTTGTAACTCTAAGGAGAGCAGTCTCAGTACTATGATACGGTCTAAATCCTGACTGGAAATCCTCACAGATGCCATTTTTCTCTAAGAAGGAATATAATTGTGAGGATACTACCTTTTCTAGTATCTTTGAAAGAAAAGGGAGATTCGAGATCGGTCTATAATTAACTAGTTCTTTGGGGTCAAGTTGTGGTGTTTTGATGAGAGGCTTAATAACAGCCAGTTTAAAGGATTTTGGGACATACCCTAATAACAATGAGGAATTAATAATAGTCAGAAGAGGATCTATGACTTCTGGAAGCACCTCTTTTAGGAGCTTAGATGGAATAGGGTCTAACATACATGTTGTTGGTTTAGATGATTGAACAAGTTTATACAATTCTTCCTCTCCTATAGTAGAGAATGAGTGGAACTGTTCCTCAGGGGATCTATAGTGCACTGTCTGATGTGATACTGTAGCTGATGGCTGCATGGTTACAATTTTATCTCTAATAGTATCGACTTTAGAAGTAAAGTAGTTCATAAAGTCATTACTGCTGTGATGTTGAGAAATGTCAACACTTGTTGATGCTTTATTTTTCGTTAATTTAGCCACTGTATTGAATAAATACCTGGGGTTATGTTTGTTTTCTTCTAAAAGAGACGAAAAGTAATCAGATTTAGCGTTTTTCAATGCTTTTCTGTAAGATAGGTTACTTTCCCTCCAAGCAATACGAAATACTTCTAGTTTTGTTTTCCTCCAGCTGCGCTCCATTTTCCGGGCTGCTCTCTTCAGGGTGCGAGTGTGCTCATTACACCACGGTGTCAGACTCTTTTCCTTAACCTTCCTTAAGCGTAAAGGAGCAACTGTATTTAAAATGCTAGAAAAGAGAGAGTCCATAGTTTCTGTTACATCATCTAGTTGTTCTGAGGTTTTGGATATGCTAAGGAATTGGGATACATCAGGAAGATTACTTACAAAGCAGTCTTTTGTGGTAGAAGTGATGGTTCTACCATACTTGTAACAAGAAGTGGAATTTACAGTTTTAGCTATATGAAGTTTGCACAAAACTAAATAATGATCTGAGATATCATCGCTTGGCTGCATAATTTCAACACCATCAACATCAATTCCATGTGACAGTATTAAGTCTAGAGTATGATTTCGACAATGAGTAGGTCCTGAGACGTGTTGTCTAACCCCAATAGAGTTCAGAATGTCTATAAATGCTGATCCCAATGCATCTTTTTTCAATTATCATCATGGATATTAAAATCACCAACAATTAAAACTTTATCTGCAGCCAGCACTAACTCGGATGTAAAATCAGCAAACTCTTTTATAAAGTCTGTATGGTGCCCTGGTGGCCTGTATACAGTAGCCAGTACAAACATAGGGGATTTATCATTAACATTTTTGTAAAAAAAAAATCCAAGCTAGTATTACAGATTAGCTATGAATTGGTAGCAAGCATTGGATGCATGCAAAATACATCTATTTGTGTTAAAAAAATCAATTTATTTACAAACTCATTTGATGTTACGCCAAAAATATTTTTATTTCAGGCAATATTTCTTCTCCAAGTTGCTGAAGAATTTTAAAATCTCCTCCATGTCAGACATGTGCTGTGATGTCATTGTTCATCTCCATAGAAACTACCCAAACAATCTTTCAAAAAAAAACTTTTTAAAGGGACATTACAGCGTTGTGGTGGAAATGACGGCAATACTGTGGGACAACTACATTTTGTATATAAAATCACATTAATAGTTGTCTGACCTTAAAAACCTCAATTATGTTTTGATTCTTTTACTGAACTTTATTCAGTCATATTAAAAAACAAACAAAAAAAAAAACAAACAAACAGATCAATCATTTTTTTACACTTCTTTTTCATTATTGAAGATCAGAAGTCTGGGTGTGGGACAAGCACAAGACAGCAATATTTGCATGTATAATGATGTTTAAAAAGGTGAAAAAAATCATTATAGACTAGCGGTTAAAAGTTCCTAAAGTACTTTCATTGTATATTTAACTATGAAAGTGTGAATTTTTCAAAATTAAATGTTTTTTATAAAATATGATCAAAGGATATGAAAGTGCCCATAGTCTAAGAATTGCCCATAGATGCATTTCTTAAAGGTGCGTCTAATGAGGAGACGGCGAGCACTGCACATGACCAGTTGGCTCATTGGCCCAACTTCTCCCTGATGCTCTGCATGGTCAACTGTCACCTGTATTCTAAAATATATGTGTTGGGACCCGACGGGCTTGCAGGCCTCTACTAGTAATATGCATGCTAATAAGCAACTAGTTAATCAGTCCCTAAACTAAAGTGTTACCATGTTAGTGATACTCATAATAAATAAAGTATATGAACAATGCAGTGCTAATTGACATGGCATTTATTACAGTATAGAAACTATTCTGCCTTATTATATGTTAAAAGTGTCTGTAGTATATAAACATTAACAAATCATTATTATTGATTATTGTCCAGCAGTTATCTGATTTCTATGCCAATTAAAAGCTAGAAATTAGAGAAAAAATAAAGTTGCCTAATCAAAAGTTTTTGAAAAGTAAAATTTTAAGTCTCTTCTGTTCACCAAGCCTGCATTTATTTGATCCAAAGTACAGCAAAACAGTAAAAATTTTGAAATATTTATAGTACTTAAAATAACTGTTTTCTATTTAAATATATTTTAAAATGTAATTTATTGTGATTACAAAGCTAAATTTTGAGCATCATTACTCAGGTCACACAATCCTTCAGAAAACATTGATATTCTTATTTGCTGCTCGAATCACATTTATTAAAATGATTTTGAAAACATCAGAGTAGAATTTTTTTTTCAGGTATCTTTGATGAATAGAAAGTTCAGAAATACAGCTTTTATCTGAAATAAAAATCTTTTGTAAAATTATAAATGTCTTTATCATCACTTTCGATCAATGTAAAGCATCCTTGCTAAATAAAAGTATTAATTTCTTTAATTTATTTTCTGAAAAATAAAAATATACTGACTAAGCTTTTGAATGGTATAGTGTATTATGCTAAAAACTTTTTATTTCACATAAATGCTTATATTCAGGTATATGAGTGTATCTCTGCTTTGAGATCTTCTAGACGTTTCATTCTTGGTATTAAAATGATCTGCTCTTTATTCCTCAAACAATGATGTACTATGTGATCGTGAAATGCATCATAGGTCAACGGAGCCATATTTTGGGTAAAACTGCACCAATCCACCAGACCAGCAATAAACATGCAAATGGGCCATAAACAGAGACAAAGAAAGTTTCTCCCCCTCAAAATTCATGCCTCTGATTGGCCATCCCAACCAAAAAGGGGTGTGGCTAGGAACTATCAAAAGTCTCCAACTCAAGACTAGTCATTGTTCAAAAAATCTTTTTCTTGAGACGGACACTATCCAAGACTCCTCATAACTCTCCTCTTGAGTTTGATTTTCCTGCAGTTTTTATCTTCAAGTAACTTTGTCGATCCGCTGTGGACTTTCCTATCTTTAGAAGGAACAGAGCAAAACCTCCAGCTCAACTGCGTCCTCTAGGGGTCGCTATGGGGAACAGTATACCCACGCCACCATGCTGAGGGGAATGCAGGCCAGAATCATGGCGAGCACTAAGTACCAACTCTACCATTTCCATGGGTTGCCCCTGGGACATTAGATGGCTGTCCATGACGTTATCCCTTACAGCCAAAGGCCTGGGCTACATACCCAACTTACCTCAACAAACAAAACTACAGGTATTTCATATTGCTTGGAGGGAAAGTAACCTATCCTACAGAAAAGCATTAAAAACTCCTAGATCTGATTACTTTTCGTCTTTTTTAGAAGAAAACAAACATAACCCCAGATATTTATTCAATACAGTGGCTAAATTAACGAAAAATAAAGCATCAACAAGAGTTGACATTTCCCAACATCACAGCAGTAATGACTTTATGAACTACTTTACTTCTATAATCGATACTATTAGAGATAGAATTGTAACCATGCAGCTGTCAGCTACAGTATCACATCAGACAGTGCACTATAGATCCCCTGAGGAACAGTTCCACTCATTCTCTACTATAGGAGAGGAAGAATTGTATAAACTTGTTAAATCATCTAAACCAACAACATGTATGTTAGAACCTTTTCCATCTAAGCTCCTAAAAGAGGTGCTTCCAGAAGTCATAGATCCTCTTCTGACTATTATTAATTCCTCATTGTTATTAGGATATGTCCCCAAAACCTTCAAACTGGCTGTTATTAAGTCTCTCATCAAAAAAACACAACTTGACCCCAAAGAACTAGTTAATTATAGACAGATCTCGAATCTCCCTTTTCTGTCTAAGATACTAGAAAAGGTAGTATCCTCACAATTATATTCCTTCTTAGAGAACCTGACCATACCATTCTTTTGCATAGACTAGAACACTTTGTTGCCATTAATGGAAGTGCATTAGCATGGTTTAAATTGTAATTTTTTGACCGCCGTCAATTCGTAGCAGTGAATGAAGAGGTATCATATCGATAACAAGTGCAGTATGGAGTACCTCAAGGCTCAGTACTAGGGCCATTACTCTTCATGCTTTACGTGTTACCCTTGGGAAATATCATCAGGAAACACGGTGTTAGCTTTAACTGTTATGCTGATTATAGTCAGCTCAATATTTCTTCGCGGCCCAGCGAAACATACCAATTTGAAAAATTGCACGGAATGCATAGTCGATATAAAAAACTGGATGACGAATAATTTCTTACTGCTAAATTCTGAAAAAACAGAGGTGTTAATTATAGGACCTAAAAGCTCTGCATGTAATAACCTAGAACGCTGTCTAAGACTTGATGGCTGCTCTGTCAATTCTTCGTCATCAGTTAGGAACCTAGGTGTGCTATTTGATAGCAACCTTTTCTTAGAAAGCCATGTTTCTAGCATTTGTAAAACTGCATTTTTCCATCTCAAAAATATATCTAAATTACGGCGTATGCTCTCAATGTCAAATGCAGAAATGTTAATCCATGCTTTTATGACCTCAATGTTAGATTATTGTAATGCTTTATTGGGTGGTTGTTCTGCACGCTTAGTAAACAAACTCCAGTTTGTCCAAAATGCAGCAGCTAGAGTTCTTACTAGAACCAGGAAGTATGATCATATTAGCCTGGTTCTGTCAACACTGCACTGGCTCCCTATCAAACATCGCATAGATTTTAAAATCTTGCTTATTACTTATAAAGCCCTGATTGGTTTAGCACCTCAGTATTTGAACAAGCTCTTGTTATATTATAGTCCTCCACGTCCGAACCGGGAACACTTCCCATAACACCCGATGTACTTGCTACATCATTAGAAGAATGGCGTCTACACTAATATTAGTCTGTTTCTCTCTTATTCCGAGGTCACCATAGCCACCAGATCCAGTCTGTATCAAAGTCAGAGGGTCACTGCAGTCACCCGGATCCAGTACGTATCCAGCCCAGATGCTGGATCAGCACCTAGAAAGGACCTCTACAGCCCTGACAGACAGCGGAGCGGAGACCCCAGGACAACTAGAGCCCCAGAGACAGATCCCCTGTAAAGACCTTGTCTCAGACGACCAATGGGACAAGACCACAGGAAACAGATGATTCTTCTGCACAATCTCACTTTGCTGCAGCCTGGAATTCAACCGCTGGTTTCGTCTGGTCAGGGGAGAACTGGCCCCCCGACTGAGCCTGGTTTCTCCTAATGTTTTTTCTCCATTCTGTCACCGATTGGAGTTTTGGTTCCTTGCTGCTGTCACCTCTGGCTTGCTTAGTTGGGGACACTTCATTTACAGCGATATTGTTGACTTGATTGCAAATTATTTCTACAGATACGATTTAAACTGAACTGAGCTGCATGATGACATCACTGAATTCAGTGATGAACTGCCTTTAACTGTCATTTTGCATTATTGGCACACTGTTTTCCTAATTAATGTTGTTCAGTTGCTTTGACGCAATCTTTTTTGTTTAAAGCGCTATATAAATAAAGGTGACTTGACTTGACTTGACCTGTTAGGGCCTCGACCTGGGGTAGAGCTCAAGGCTTGGAATCAAGAAAGATTCCTTTAAAGGGATACGGCAAAGTGCCTAACATTTCATACTAAGTCTTGCCTGTCACACAGAGGCTACCACTTGCTCTTGCATAAGCTTGCTGAAGGAACTGTCTCAATAGATCCCTAGTAGCAACACCCTGTTCAGATAGGTATCTGAGGATACATAGGTGGAGCGGCGCCCAAGATGAACGGGGCTTTTACCAACTTGAAGCTGCTCATCCTCTCCACAGGGGTCCCGCTGATCATAAGAGGAGTATAGGGCCGCTGCTGTCTCTTCCTGAAGTCAACAATCAGCTCTTTAGTTTTGCTCACATTCAGAGAGAGAAAATTGTCCTGGCACCATGATGTTAGTTTCTCTACCTCATCCAAGTATGCGGTCTCGTTGTTGTGAATGAGGCCCAGAACCACAGTATCATCAGCAAATTTGATAATAGATGTGGAGCTGTGGGAAGACACGCAGTCATGCATGTAGAGAGAGTAGAGCAGGGGACTCAGGACACAGCCATGTGGGGCTCCTATGTTCAGGGTGATGGAGCTGGAGATGAACTGGCCTACTTTCACCACTTGAGGTCTGCCGGTGAGGAAGTCTTGAATCCAGCTGCAGAGTGAAGAATTCAGGTCGAGGTCTATGAGTTTGGAAGCTAGCTTTATGGGGACTATAGTATTGAAAGCTGAGCTATACTCGATAAATAGCAGCCTTACATAGTTCCTGTTATTGCTGTCAGTCTGTGTGAGAGAAGAGTGCAGGATGTGAGAGATGGCGTCATCAGTGGATCTATTGGGGTGATAAGCAAACTGAAGAGGGTCCAAAGTATCCGGGACGGAGGAGCAAATGTATGTTTAACTAATCCCTCAATGACCTTCATGACTATTGATGTGAGGGCAACAGGTCGAAAGTCATTCAGACAAGAGGGTTTATTGTTCTTAGGCACAGGGATGATGACAGATTTTTTAAAGGAGGTGGGAACCACCGAGGTAGAAGGAGACTCATTAAAGATTGATGTAAACAAACCAGCAAGTTGACCAGCGCAGGACCTCAGAACACGGCCAGAAATCCCATCAGGTCCGGCTGCTTTCCTGATGTCCACTCGCTTTCGAGTCCTCCGAACCTCGTCCTCCGACACGGTGATCGCTGCTCTGACTGCTGCTTTCAGACGCGCTGATTGGCAGACTCGCGCTGCTTAGATTGTTTTCAAAGCGGCCGTAGAAAGAGTTTAACTCATCAGCCAGCGACGGATCTGCTCTCACCTCTGCAGAGGATTTGTTTCCAAAGGCACAGATGGTCCTTAGTCCCTGCCACATGCGTCAGGAGCCATTTAGCTGAAAATGAGACTCTATTCGTTCCCTGTATCAGAGTTTGGCGGCTCTTACTGCGCGTCGGAGAGCATAGCACGATGCTTTGTACTCACTCATGTTTCCCGACAAAAGACCGGCGTTGTAAGCAGCAGTGCATTTGTTTACTGCTGCACGGATTGTTCTGTCCACCCATGGTTTCTGATTAGAGAATGTCCTTATAGTTACTGTTTCAGTTACTTGCTCGGCTAGCATGTTTACAAAGCTTAATGCTACATCCGTGAACCAAAGTGTTTCTTTGTCGTAAATGATCAGTGCAGACGATATGTGTGTTAAAAGAGAAAGCAAAAGTAAGTAAAAAAGTAAATAAAAACACAATCTAAGCGGAGCGACCTGGACGGCGTCCAAACTCGGCAGCGCCATCTTGACATGCCTTCAAAGAGTCTACCACCCAAGATTACTTTTATAAACATGAGCCACGTCCAAAACGTAAAGGGGGAGGTGTTGCTTCAATTTATAACAATGTTTTCAGTATTTCTCAGAGGGCGGGCTTCAAGTATAACTCGTTTTAAATAATTGTGCTTTAAATAACATTTTCCAGAAAAAACATGTTAATGATAAATCCTATGTGATGTTTGTACTGACTACTGTATTTAGGCCACCAGGGACCATACAGACTTTATTAAAGAATCTGAATTAGTGATGGCTGCAGAAAAAGTTTTAATTGTTGGTGATTTTAATATCCATGTTGATATGAAAAAGATGCACTGGGATCAGCATTCATAGACATTTTGAACTCTATTGGGGTTAGACAACATGTCTCAGGACCTACTCATTGTTGAAATCATACTCTAGATTTAATACTGTCACATGGAATTGATGTTGATGGTGTTGAAATTATGCAGTCAAGTGATGATATCTCAGATCATTATCTAGTCTTCTGCAAACTTCATATAGCTAAAACTGTAAATTCTACTCCTTGTTACAAGTATGGCAGAACTATCACTTCTACCACAAAAGACTGTTTTGTAAGTAATCTTCCTGATTTATCCCAATTCCTTAGCATATCCGAAACCTCAGAACAACTTGATGATGTAACAGAAACTATGGACTCTCTATTTTCTAGCATTTTAAATACAGTTGCTCCTTTATGCTTAAGGAAGATTAAGGAAAACAGACACTGTGGTATAATGAGCACACTTGCACACTAAAGAGAGCAGCCCAGAAAATGGAGCGCAGCTGGAGGAAAATAAAACTAGAGGTATTTCACATGGCTTGGCAGGAAAGTAACCTATCCTACAGAAAAGCATTAAAAACTGCTAGATCTGATTACTTTTCGTCTCTTTTAGAAGAAAACAAACATAACCCCAGGTATTTATTCAATACAGTGTCTAAATTAATGAAAATTAACGCATCAACAAGTGTTGACATTTCCCAACAGCACAGCAGTAATGACTTTATGAACTACTTTACTTCCAAGATCGATACTATTAGAAATACAATTTTAACCATGCATCCGTCAGCTACAGTATCGCATCAGATAGTGTGCTATAGATCCCCTGAGGAACAATTTCACTCATTCTCTACTATAGTCAAGTCAAGTCTGCTTTATTGTCAATTCTTCCACATGTACAGCACATAAATACAGAGAATTGAAATTACGTTACTCTCAGACCCATGGTGCATAACACTATACAGTAGAGCCTAAAAATCCAGATACAGTAAGTGGACAACCAGAATGGGTATTACCGCCGCATGTTCCACCACCGCAGGGCCGCGGCGTTAAAAGCAAGTCAGTCTAGGGTTAAAATCATTCGTGAAACTACCGCCAGATGGCGCAAAGGCACGGGTTGCAAACCAACTGTAATTTTAAAATGTTGGTTTGTAAATGGAGATGAAAGGATGAAGTAAAACAACAAATACATTACAATATAACCTTGTAACATCCTTAAAACCATTAGAAAATTTACATTGACTTAATTTTAAAACGTGGGATAGCCTTGGGCTACAGTCTACGCATCAAAAATTAAAAAAAAGACCTTTACACAAAAGCTCTTACTGCATGTTATTGTTATTTAATTACATTACATATATAGGCATATATATATATATATATATATATATATATATATATATATATATATATATATATATATATATATATATATATATATATATATGGATTAAAAACTAAATGTTTTCATTTCAGTTCATTCTTGGTTAAAAAAAAAGTAAAAATAAAAAATCCTTCAGGTTCCATATGCAGAGCGAAATGAGAACGGTTTATAGCTAAGCCTATATTATTATATGCTGCAATTATATTTATCCATTAGAATTATATATTTTTAATTTGTATTCTGTTCTGATAGTTAAATTTAAAGTATTTGTTGTAAAGTGAATGGAACTAAAATATCCTATAGTGTTTATAATGTTGGTACATTATAACATTATTAGGCCTGTCGTTATTATTTCTGAATGTAATAAAATACATTACATATTTTTTTTCCTCTCAAAAACTTAATTTATTTTTTAGCGTGTTTTTAAAAAACATGCAGCAAACGAAAATAGGCGATTAATCGGTATAAAGGTTGCTGTCCCATTTTATACAGAAATTGCTAATTTAAAAAAAAAAAAAAATCAAATTATATTGTTAGTTTCATGGGAACATGCAATCAAGGTCCTCGGATAGGAGATACAAGTTCATTTAGGCTATTTAACATGCACTGTGAACTGTTTCAACTTATAAAGTCCTTGAGATTTTAAAGTCAGTTTAATAGTATTGAAATTCAAGTTGTATCTAGTATAAAAAAGCTTTAAATTGCTTAAATTATTTAAATGAAATAAAGTAGCCTAACTTAAAAATATGTTATCATCATGACCGGCGCTAAGGAGGGGCTAGCAGGTGCTTTAGCACCCCCAAGAAAGACAAAAGCACCCCCATAGCACCCCCACAGATTTTTTCCTGGAATCAATTATATACATGCTGTAGCCTATTGTATTTAATAATTAAGATGATGATGATGATGATGATAATAAATAAATAAATAAATAAATAAATAAATAAATAAATAAATAAATAAATAAATAATTTTGCATTTGTAGAAGATATTTTGATTATTTTTTGATTGGTTTTTTCTTTATGAGTCATTGTGGGGTTGAAAGATGAAGTAGCTGAATGCCGTCGCTGACTCGCCATCTCCACATAGACCTGCCTTTAATAGAAATAAATGCACCTTTTCATATGGACTACAAAATTAAAGAATATTACAAAATCGAGTGGGCGAGTTTTCCTTGCATTGTATTTCCTATTAACTGCAGGACTCCAGACTGTAAATATTTTTTTCTGCCTGTGTGACAAAAATTTTGTTAGCGGTCGCGCTGTCGTGACCACCTCATAGCGCTGCCATTTCTGTTACATAACCAGAGAAGGTGAACATGTTGGTATTCTTGTGGGGAATGCTGTTTACCTCATGTTATGCTATGGAGGCTCTCTTTTTCATTATTATTATCAATAATTTTATTATTATTAGTAGTAGTAGTATTAGTATTAGTATTAGTATTTAATTATTATTTTTCCTTAATGATAAAAGATTCCTTAGTGTTTGCTAAGTTTTCTCGGTTTTGTTATTTATTAGTTGGTTTTATATTAAGCATGTTGTTTTGGGCTTTTGCATGTTTTTTATTTTTGTTTTTTGTTGTTTTGTAAGCTAGTTTGTCAATGTATCTTACTGTTTTATTGTTGTTATGCTTTTTAATTAATAATAACCCTGGTGGTGATCCTGGGTGCAGTTAGCGCGAGTGGCACTCGCTGTGAAGCGGGAGCAGCTGGCAGAGGATTCACTTGGTCTTAAAGGCTTCCTCAAACTGACGTTCACAAATAACAATGATTTTTGCAAAATGAATGATTAATTATCAATTGAGAATTTGTTATTATTATGATCTGGTGAAAATAATAATATGGGCTGTGAGAAAATAATAAATAAGAGTAGGGCTGCTGTAAGTGCAGGCAGCATTTAATACAAATTTTTATAAATCTCTTTTGCATTAAATAATGAAGCTATAAAGCAGGTTAAGTTAAATATTAGTGTACAAATAATTATAAAATGCTGTTGACTGCGAATAAGATTGCAGTTTCACATTTTGCATATGCATTACAAAGTAAATCTTTTTTTTTTTTTTTTACATGTAATTATCCAAAATAAAACTAAAAAAGATTTGTAATGAAGATAAAATATGTAGACAAATAAGAATAAATGCTGCGTGTCGCACTCAGCATCATGAGCGCCTCACAAATCTCCTATCTGATATTTTAAGGAATATGATACACACGTGCATTTAAATGCGGCTGCATTTATTTATTTATTTTTACTTAAATTGTATGAAAGCAAGTAAAGAAGGCTCCCTTTAAAATCACTGAAGTTGTCAATTAATGAAGCTCTTTTTACGCTGTGTGCATTTTGTTGATTATAATGAGAGAACTTGAGTTTAAACGTGAGGACGTTTTATTAATCCGTCCATTCTTTAGAGTTTCAATGATTTAGCTAAATCGTGCAGGTTTAATTTATTCGTTTCTTGTTTTAATTAGGCCTAAATAATGGGAGTGAAATTATACAGTGCCTCACGTTTTACTATAATAAAGAAAATTAAAGCTGCAAGCAGCGATGAATGGGCCCTCGCACCTGGGCTCACCACCACCGGGTGGCTTTTGTAAAACAGCGAACGGTGAGAAATATGCTTTTAATGCGGTAAATATAAGAGGAATATGTCAAAGTCATTTATATGTGACAATCTTCCTGCTGCCAGCTGGTGGCGCTATGACTATAACTGGATTTTGTCATGTAGATTTCTTCAGTTCAGCACTTTTATCAAGCATATGAAATTTAGTGCAGATTGAACATGGAATGTTTGAGTTAGGTATAAAGCATGTTGTGTCCTATTGCCAACAGGTGGCGCTATGATTATAACTGAACATTGGCCTTTAGATGTCTTCAGGCCATGACTCTTATCAAATATCTGAAGTTTGGTGCAGATTGGACATTGCATGTTTAAGTTAGTGTAAAACAAGCCATTTTCTGTTGTCAGCAGGTGGCGCTATGATTATAGTGGAATAATGACCTTCAGATGTGTTCAGGCCAAGACTTTTTTCGAACATGTGAAGTTTGGGGAAGATCGGACATCTTATGCCTGAGTTACAACAACTTCTATTCCCATGGCGAGACATCGAACTTTGTGACGGCGCCATGGCCACACCCTTTAATGAAACCTCAAGATGTTCACAATTTAAAGGTCTGTAGATTAGACTGACCAAAAAAAAATATAAAATGTCATAAAATTTCTAGGAGTAGCTTGTTACGGCGTAAAACATGTCACTTCCTGTTGCCAGCAGGTGGCGCTATAGTGATATCTGAATATTGGCATGTAGATATATTCATGTCAGGAGTTTTCTCAAACATGTGAAGTTTGGGGCAGATTGGACATTGTATGTCTGAGTTATAACAACTTCCTTTCTCATGGCGAAACATCGATATTTGTAAGGCTGCCAGAGACACGCCCTTCAATGAAACCTCAAGATCTTCGCAATTTAACATCGCAAAGGCCTTTAGATTACACTGACAAAGTTTGGTGTTGATCTGAATAAATCTCTAGGAGGAGTTTGTTAAAGTACAACCCCTGAAAATGGCAAAAACGACACAAATTTTGCATATAAAATTCAAAATAAGCGACTTCCTGTTGCGATTCGAATGTCGTACCAAGAGACTTTTTTGTAGGTACTGGTGCGTTACATGTGTGTACCGATTTTTGTACATCTACGTGAAATGTAGCTCGAGGCGCACTCCGTTGAAAGTGTATAGGTGGCGCTATCGAGGCATTTTGCCACACCCGATGGAATATTGGCCTTCAGATGTGTTCAGGCCAGGAATCTTATCAAACATGTGAAGTTTGGGCAAGATCGGACATTTTATGCCTGAGTTACAATAACTTTTATTCCCATGGCGAGACATCGAACTTTGTGACGGCGCCATGGACACGACCTTTAACGAAAACTCAAGATCTTCACAATTTAACATCGCAAAGGCCTTTAGAATAGAGTGACTGAAAAAAAAAATTTATGTCATAAAATTTCTCGGAGTAGTTTGTTACAGCGTAAAATATGTCACTTCCTGTTTCCAGTAGGTGGCGCTATGACTATAACTGAATATAGGCATGTCAATCTGTTCAGGTCAGGAGTCTTATTGAACATGTGAAGTTTGGGGCAGATTGGACATTGTATGTCTGAGTTATATCAACTTCATTTTTCATGGCGAAACATCGAAATTCGTCAGGCCGCCACGGACACGCCCTTCAACGAAAACTCAAGATCTTCGCAATTTAACATCGCAAAGGCCTTTAGATTAGGCATACCAAATTTGGTGTTGATCTGAATAAATCTCTAGGAGGAGTTCGTTAAAATACAAGGCATGCAAATGACAAAAATGATGCAAAATTTGCTCATAAAATTAAAAATAACCGACTTCATGTTGGGTTTCGGATATTGCTCCAAGAGTCTTTTTTGTAGGTACTGGTGCTTTACATATGTGTGCCAATTTTCGTGCATGTACGTGAAACACAGCTCGAGGGCTGTTGATTTTTTTACGATAGGTGGCGCTGTCGAGCCAGTTTTGCCACACCCTCTTCTGAAACCTATATCAGCCGTAAATTTTCACCAGGTCTGACACGTGTGCAAAGTTTCAGGACTTTTCGAGCATGTTTAGGCCCTCAAAAATGCGATTCATTTTGGAGAAGAAGAAGAAGAAGAAGAAGAAGAATAAACGAAGCAGATACAAGAGGGTCCTCACACCATCGGTGCTCGGGCCCTAATTAAAGCTGCAAGCAGCGATGAACGGGCCCTCGCACACGGGCTCACCGCCATTGGGTGGCTTTAGTAAAACAGCTAACGGTGAGAAATATGCGTTTAATGTGGTAAATATAAGAGGAATATGTCAAAGGCATTTATATGTGCCAATCTTGCTGCTGCCAGCTGGTGGTGTTATGTCTATAACTGGATTTTGTCATGTAGATTTCTTCAGTCCATGTCACGAAACGCACACAGACAGGTAGATCCAAATGCAGTATGTTTTATTAGGGCAATCCAAAATCATAAACAGTCCAGGCAGGGGTCAAAACCAAACATAAACAGTCCAAAACATGAAACACGACATCCACCAGGGAACCAGGAAAACGCAGGGTGACATTCAACATGGACTCCGTAACAATGACAGAAACAACCAGGGTATTTATTAGACAGGTGCAAACAAGGTAAGTGGTGACAGCTGAACACAATGAACAGTGATGAACAGATAAGGCTAGTGGGAAATGTAGTTCAGAAGGGGGTGACAATCAGGGGAAGTGAGACCTCTAGTGGCCACCCATGGAGACACAGAACAGACACTGTGACATTAGCCCGCCCTCTAAGGAGCAGCTTCCAGATGCTCCCCAGATCAAAAAAAAACAAATCAAAAAGACCAGGAGGGAGGTGGACTGGTGGAGGTAGAACAGGGGGAGGGATGGCGGGCCAGGCCCGTGTAGGAGAACAGGGACCGGCCGTAATGGCTCCACCGGCAGCCAAGGTGGATCAGACAGTTCAGGGGGCCAGGGTTGACCAAAAAGTTCAGGGGACCACGAGGGACCAGACAGTTCAGGTGGCCAGGGTGGACCCGAAAGTTCAGGGGACCACGAGGGACCAGACAGTTCAGGTGGCCAGGATGGACCCGAAAGTTCAGGGGACCATGAGGGACCAGGCAGTTCAGGTGGCCAGGGTGGATCAGTCCATCTTAGTTGTGCAGACGGCCAGGGAGGAACTCGCCACTTGAGCGACCAGAGCGGAACCTGCCCTTCCGGTGTCCCAGTGGAGACGTGAAGGTGCTCCGGACGGCCTGTGGAGACGTGAAGGTGCTCTGGACGGCCTGTGGAGATGTGAAGGTGTTCTGGACGGCCTGTGGAGACGTGAAGTACCTCGACCTCGGGAACCATCTCGGGCACCGCAACGGACAGCGCCTCGGGCACCGCATCGGGAATGGCCTCGGACCCTGCCTCGGGCACCGCATCGGGAACGGCCTCCGCATCGGGCACCGCCTCGGCCATTGCATCGGGCACCACCTCGACCTCGGGCACCGCCTCAGTCTCGGGCATTACATCGGGACGTTTTTTGGGCACCGTCTCTGGCACCGCATCGGGCACCGCCTCGGCATCGGGCACTGTCTCGGCATCGGGCACCGTCTCGGCATCGGCCACCGCCTCGGCCTCGGGCATTGCATCGGGAACCACCTCGGCCACCGCATCAGGCACCGCCTCGGCATCGGACACCGCCTCGGCATCGGGCACCGCCTCGGGAACCGCCTCGGCATCGGGCACCGCCTCGGCATCGGGCACCGCCTCGGCAACGGGCACTGCCTCGGGCACCGCCTCGGCATCGGGCACTGCCTCGGCATCGGACATTGCATCGGGAACCGCCTCGGCCACCGCCTCAAGCACCGCCTCGGGCACCGCCTCGGCATCGGGCACCGCCTCGGCATCGGACATTGCATCGGGAACCACCTCGGCCACCGCCTCGGCATCGGGCACTGCCTCGGCATCGGACATTGCATCGGGAACCACCTCGGCCACCGCATCAGGCACCGCCTCGGCATCGGGCACCGCCTCGGCATCGGGCACCGCCTCGGCATCGGGTACCGCCTCGGGCACCGCCTCGGCAACGGGCACCGCCTCGGACACCGCCTCGGCATCGGCACTGCCTCGGCATCGGACATTGCATTGGGAACCGCCTCGGCCACCGCATCAGGCACCGCCTCGGGCACCGCCTCGGCATCGGGCACCGCCTCGGCATCGGACATTGCATCGGGAACCACCTCGGCCACCGCATCAGGCACCGCCTCGGCATCGGGCACTGCCTCGGCATCGGGGACCGCCTCGGGCACCACCTCGGCATCGGGCACCGCCTCGGCATCGGGGACCGCCTCGGGCACCGCCCTGGCATCGGGCACCGCCTCGGCATCGGGCACCGCCCTGGCATCGGGCACCGCCTCGGCATCGGGCACCGCCTCGGGCACCGCCTCGGCATCGGGCACCGCCTCGGGCACCGCCTCGGCCTCGTGCATGGCATCGGGAACCGCCTCTGACACCGCCTCGGCCTCCGGAACCATCTCGGACACCGCCTCGGCCTCCGGAACCACATCGGGCACCGCCTCGGCCTCCGGAACAACATCGGGCACCGCTTCGGCATCAGGCACCGCCTCGGGAACCTTGGGCACGTCCACCTGGACGACAGCGGCCTGCTTGGGAACGTCCTCCTGGACGGCAGCGGCCTGCTCGGGAACGTCCTCCTGGACGGCAGCGGCCTGCTCGGGAACGTCCTCCTGGACGGCAGCGGCCTGCTCGGGAACGTCCTCCTGGACGGCAGCGGCCTGCTCGGGAACGTCCTCCTGGACGGCAGCGACCTGCTCGGGAACGTCCTCCTGGACGGCAGCGGCCTGCTCGGGAACGTCCTCCGGGCTTTGAGGAACGGCTGCCGCCTGTCTCCTCCTCCTGCGGCCTCTATGATGGCGTGCCGGTGGCTCCTTGACGGAAGACTCAGGCGTTGAGTCAACCATCCTGTCTGCCAACACAGGTGTAGATTCGACCATCTTGTGCAGTGGTGCTGGGCTGGCGGTCATCTCGTGCTGTGGTGCTGGGCTGGCGGCCATCTTGTGCTGTGGCGCTGGACTGGCGGCCATTTTGTGCTGTGGTGCTGAACTGGTGGCCATCTTGGGCATTGGCGCTGGCTCAGCGGCCGTGATGTGAACACTCCTGGGAAACTCTGGGATCTGGCACATCCTGGAAAAGTAACTTAATACTGTCTCCGCGGCCATCTTGGGCTGTGGCGCTGGGCTGGCGGCCATCTTGTGCTGTGGCACTTGGCTGGCGGCCATCTTGTGCTGTGGCGCTTGGCTGGCGGCCATCTTGTGCTGTGGCGCTGGGCTGGCGGCCATCTTGTGCTGTGGCGCTGGGTTGGCTACCATCTTGAACTGTGGTGCTGGCTCAGCAGCCGTGACATGAACACTGTTGGGAATCTCTAGGATCTTGGACAGCACAGAAAAATAGTCCAAGAATGTTTCCGCGGCCGTCTTGTCCGAAGACACAGGCTCGGCAGACGTAACGTGAACGGTCTCAGGAACGACAGACGTGTGCTTCCTCCCCCTTCTCTGTCCGTGATGGAGAGACGGCAGTTCCGATCCGTCCCTCATGAGCCCAGGGTCGAAGGGGGGCCCTGGTGGAGAGCGATGCCGGACCTCCTCTCGACCACTCACTCCTCTGCGACCTCCCCGGGTCCCACGAAAAACGACCAGGCGGGTTCCCTCGAAACCACTCCTTCTCTCCCGCTCGATGGCAGGGGGAGAAACCTCAAAAAACATACTGCTGGATCTAGGTTTGACGGAGTCCTTCTGTCACGAAACGCACACAGACAGGTAGATCCAAATGCAGTATGTTTTATTAGGGCAATCCAAAATCATAAACAGTCCAGGCAGGGGTCAAAACCAAACATAAACAGTCCAAAACATGAAACACGACATCCACCAGGGAACCAGGAAAACGCAGGGTGACATTCAACATGGACTCCGTAACAATGACAGAAACAACCAGGGTATTTATAGACAGGTGCAAACAAGGTAAGTGGTGACAGCTGAACACAATGAACAGTGATGAACAGATAAGGCTAGTGGGAAATGTAGTTCAGAAGGGGGTGACAATCAGGGGAAGTGAGACCTCTAGTGGCCACCCAGGGAGACACAGAACAGACACTGTGACAGTCCAGCACTTTTATCAAGCATATGAAATTTAGTGCAGATTGAACATGGAATGATTGAGTTAGTATAAAGCATGATGTGTCCTATTGCCAACAGGTGGCGCTATGATTATAACTGAACATTGGCCTTAAGATGTCTTCAGGCCATGACTCTTTCCAAATATCTGAAGTTTGGTGCACATTGGACATTGCATGTTTAAGTTAGTGTAAAAACAAGCCATTTCTTGTTGCAAGCAGGTGGCGCTATGATTATAGTGGAATATTGACCTTCAGATGTGTTCAGGCCAAGACTCTTTTCGAACATGTGAAGTTTGGGGAAGATCGGACATCTTATGCCTGAGTTACAACAACTTCTATTCCCATGGCGAGACATCGAATTTTGCCATGGCGTCATGGCCACACTCTTTAATGAAACCTCAAGATGTTCACAATTTAACATCGCAAAGGCCTTTAGATTAGACTGACCAAAAAAAATGATAAAATGTCATAAAATTTCTAGGAGTAGTTTGTTAAGGCGTAAAACATGTCACTTCCTGTTGCCAGCAGGTGGCGCTATAGCGATATCTGAATATTGGCATGTAGATATATTCAGGTCAGGAGTCTTCTCAAACATGTGAAGTTTGGGGCAGTTTGGACATTGTATGTCTGAGTTACAGCAACTTCCTTTTTCATGGCGAAACAACGAAATTTGTCACATGGACATGCCGTTTAACAAAACCTCAAGATCTTCACAATTTAATATCGCAAAGGCTTTAGATTACACTGACCAATTTTGGTGTTGATCTGAATAAATCTCTAGGAGGAGTTCGTTAAAGTACAACCCCTGAAAATGGCAAAAACGACACCAATTTTGCAGGGAAAATTCAAAATAACCAACTTCCTGTTGGGATTCGGATTTCGTACCAAGATACTTTTTCATAGGTATTGGTGTGTTACATGAGTGTACTGATTTTCGTACATGTACGTGAAACATAGCTCGAGGCGCACTCCGTTGAAACTGTATAGGTGGCGCTATCGATATATTTTGAGACATTTTGTGGAATATTGTGGTTTATTTGTGTTAAGGTGTGTTATGTTATAAAGAGTGTTTTGTTTGGGGAAGATCGGACGTTTTATGCCTGAGTTATAACATCTTTTATTCCCATGGCGAGACATCGAACTTTGTGACGGCGCCATGGACACGCCTTTTAACGAAAACTCAAGATCTTCACAATTTAACATTGCACAGGCCTTTAGATTAGACTGATCACAAAAAAGACATTGATTTCATAAAATTTCTATGATTAGTTCGTCACAGTGTAAAATATGTCACTTCCTGTTGCCAATAGGTGGCGCTATGACTATAAGTGAATATGGGCATGTCAATCTTTTCAGGTCAGGAGTCTTATCAAACATGTGAAGTTTGGGGCAGATTGGACATTGTATGTCTGATTTATAGCAACTTCCTTTTTCATGGCGAATGATCGAAATTTGTCAGACCGCCACGGACATGGCCTTTGACGAAAACTCAAGATCTTCGCAATTTAACATCGCAAAGGCCTTTAGATTAGGCATACCAAATATGGGGTTGATCTGAATAAATCTCTAGGAGGAGTTCGTTTAAATACGACGCATGGAAATGGCAAAAATTACACAAATTTTGCTCATAAAATTAAAAATATCCGACTTCCTGTTGGGTTTTTGATTTTGCTCCAAGAGACTTTGTTGTAGGTATTGGTGAGTTACATGTGTGCACCGATTTTCATACATGTACGTGAAACATAGCTTGAGGCGCACACCGTTGAACGTGTATAGGTGGCGCTGTCGAGCCATTTTGCCACACCCACTTCTGAAACCCATACCAGATGTACATTTTCGCCAGTTCTGAGGTGTGTGCAGAGTTTCATGACTTTTCGAGTATGTTTAGGCCCTCAAAAATGCGATTCACTTTGGAGAAGAAGAATAATAATAATAATTAAAGCTGCAAGCAGCGATGAACGGGCCCTCGCACCCGGGCTCACCACCACCGGGTGGCTTTTGTAAAACAGCGAACGGCCAGATATATGCGTTTAATGTGGTAAATATAAGAGGAATATGTCAAAGTCATATATATGTGGCAGTCTTCCTGCTGCCAGCTGGTGGCGCTATGACTATAACTGGATTTTGTCATGAAGATTTCTTCAGTCCAGTACTTTTATCAAGCATATGAAATTTAGTGCAGATTGAACTTGGAATGTTTAAGTTAGTATAAAGCATGTTGTGTCCTATTGCCAACAGGTGGCGCTATGATTATAACTGAACATTGGCCTTTAGATATCTTCAGGCCATGACTCTTATCAAATATTTGAAGTTTGGTGCAGATTGGACATGGCATGTTTAAGTTAGTGTAAAACAAGCCATTTTCTGTTGTCAGCAGGTGGCGCTATGATTATAGTGAAATATTGACCTTCAGATGTGTTCAGGCCAAGACTCTTTTCGAACATGTGAAGTTTGGGGAAGATCGGACATCTTATGCCTGAGTTACAACAACTTCTATTCCCATGGCAAGACATCAAACTTTGTCACGGCGCCATGTCCACACCCTTTAATGAAACCTCAAGATGTTCACAATTTAACATCGCAAAGGCCTTTAGATTAGACTGACCAAAAAAAAAAAAGTCATAAAATTTCTAGGAGTAGTTTGTTACGGATTTTGCACCAAGAGTCTTTTTTGTAGGTATTGGGGAGTTACATGTGTGTACCGATTTTCATACATGTACGTGAAATGTAGCTCGAGGCGCACACCGTTGAACGTGTATAGGTGGCGCTGTCGAGCCATTTTGCCACACCCACTTCTGAAACCCATATCAGACGTAAATTTTCGCCAGTTCTGAGGTGTGTGCAAAGTTTCATGACTTTTCGAGCATGTTTAGGCCCTCAAAAATGCGATTCATTTTGGAGAAGAAGAATAATAATAATAAACGAAGCAATTCCAATAGGGTCCTCACACCATCGGTGCTCGGGCCCTAATTAAAGCTGCAAGCAGCGATGAAAGGGCCCTCGCACCCAGGCTCACCACCAACCGGTGGCCATAGGAGAACAGCGAACGTTGGCCAATTGCTTATAAAAAGGTAAATATTTGTGCCACATTTCCTGCTGCCAACTGGTGGCGCTATGATTATAACTGAATATCGGCATGTAAATGTCTTCAGGCCAGGACTCTTACCAAACATGCAACGTTTCGGGCAGAACAGACATTGCATGTTTAAGTTAGTGTAAAAGAAGTAATTTCCTGTTGCCAGCAGGTGGCGCTAAGACTATAAACAAATATTGGCCTAAAGATGAGTTCAGGCCAGGACCCATATCATACACAAGAACTTTGGGCAGACCGGATATTGCATGTTAAAGTTAGTTTAAAACAAGTAATTTCCTGTCAAGAGCAGGTGGCGGTAGGATTATAACTGAAGTATTGGCCTTAAAATCTGTTGAGACTAGGAATCTTATCAAACATGTGAAGTTTAGGGCAGATAAGACATTTCATGTTTAAGTTAGTTTAAAATAAGTCATTTCCTGTTGCCAGCAGGTGGCGCTATAATTATAATTGAATATTGGCCTTTAGATGTGTTCAGGCCAGGACTCTTATAAAACCGTGTGAAATTTGGGGCAGATTGGGCATTGTATGCAAGAGTTACAACAACTTCCTGTTTCATAGTATTAATAGCATCCTTTGGCACATAGTAAGTGTTGCTAGCATGTTTGAGAATATTTCTAGCATGATTAGCACACAATGGCATATTTTACGGTGTTGCTAATAGTGCATAAAAGTATTTAAAACATGTCACTTCCTGTTGTCAGTAGGTGGCACTATAACTATAACCAAATATGAGCATGTAGATATCTTCAGGCCAGGACTCTATTCAAACTTGTGAAGCTTGAGGCAGATTGGACATAGTATGCACGAGTTACAGTAATGTTCTACTTCATTAATAGCATGCTTTAACACTTAGCTAAGTGTTGCTAGCATGTTTAAGCATGCTTCTAGAATTTTGCCAGCCTATTTAACACATGTTGATGCTTTTTATTATTTTACAAGGAGTCCATAACAGTGTTAAACATGCCACTTCCTGTTGCCAGTAGGTGAGTTACAGCAACTTCCTTTTTCACTGCATTAGTAGCATGCTTTAGCACTTAGCTAAGTGCTACTAGCATGTTTTAGTATGTTTGTAACATGTTGCCAGTGTATTTAGCACTTCCTGACACTTTTTAATATGTTGCCTGGAGTCCATAACAGTGTTAAACATGACACTTCCTGTTGCCAGTAGGTGGCACTATGACTATAACCCGAATAAGGGCATGTTCATGTGTTCCGGACAAGACTCTTGTCAAACGTTTGAAGTTTGGGGCAGATTGATCATTGTTTGCCTGAGTTACAGCAATTTCCTTTTTTACGGCATTAGTAGCATGCTTTAGCACTTAGCACTTAGCTAAGTGCTACTAGCATGTATAAGTATGTTTCTAGCATGTTGCCAGCCTATTTAACACTTGTTGACACTTTTTAATATGTTCCTAGGAGTCCATTACAGTGTTAACCATGTCACTTCCTGTGACAAGCAGGTGGCGCTATGTCTATAACTGAATTTGTGAATGGGTGTTTGTTCAGGGCATAACACCTATCAAACGTATAAAGTTTGGGGGAGATCAGACATTGCTTGCCTGAGTTACAGCAACTCCCTTTTTCACTGTATTAGTAGCATGCTTTAGCACTTAGCTAAGTGCTACTAGCATGTTTTAGTATGTTTTTAACATGTTGCCAGTGTATTTAGCACTTCCTGACACTTTTTAATATGTTGGCAGGAGTCCATAACAGTGTTAAACATGACACTTCCTGTTGCCAGTAGGTGGCTCTATGACTATAACCCGAATAAGGGCAGGTTGATGTGTTCCGGACAGGACTCTTGTCAAACGTTTAAATTTTGGGGCAGATTGATCATTGCTTGCCTGAGTTACAGCAATTTCCTTTTTTACGGCATTAGTAGCATGCTTTAGCACTTAGCTAAGTGCTACTTAGCATGTATAAGTATGTTTCTAGCATGTTGCTAGCCTATTTAACACTTGTTGACACTTTTTAATATGTTCCTAGGAGTCCATTACAGTGTTAACCATGTCACTTCCTGTTACAAGCAGGTGGCGCTATGTCTATAACTGAATTTGTGAATGGGTGTTTGTTCAGGGCATAACACCTATCAAACGTATAAAGTTTGGGGGAGATCAGACATTGCTTGCCTGAGTTACAACAACTTCCTGTTTCATAGTATTAATAGCATGTTTTAGCACTTAGTTAATGTTGTTAGCATGTTTGGAATATTTCTAGCACGTTTAGCACACAATGGCATATTTTTTTGTTTGCTAATAGTGCATATCAGTGAAAAACATGTCACTTCCTGTTGCCAGTAGGTGGCGCTATAGCTATAACCAAATATGAACATGTAGATGTCTTCAGGCCAGGACTCTAATCAAACTTGTGAAGTTTGAGGCAGATTGGACAATGTATGCTTGAGTTACAGTAATGTTCTATTTCACTGCATTAATAGCATGCTTTAACACTGAGCTAAGTGTTGCTAGCATGTTTTAGCTTGCTTCTAGAATTTTGCCAGCCTATTTAACACATGTTGATGCTTTTTATTATTTTGCAAGGAGTCCATAAAAGTGTTTAACAAGACACTTCCTGTTGCCAATAGGCGGCGCCATGACTATAACCGAATACAGGCATGTTGATGTGTTCAGGACAGGACTCTTGTCAAACGTTTGAAGTTTGGGGCAGATCGGACATTGCTGGCCTGAGTTACAGCAACTTCCTTTTTTCACTGCATTAGTAGCATGCTTTAGCACTTAGCTAAGTGTTGCTAGCATGTTTTAGTATGTTTCTAGCATGTTTCCAGCCTATATAACACTTGTTGACACTTTTTAATATGTTCCTAGGAGTCCATAACAGTTTTAACCATGTCACTTCCTGTTGCCAGCAGGTGGCACTATGACTATAACTGAATTTGGTCATGAGTGTTTGTTCAGGACACAACACCTATCACACATGTGAAGTTTGGGGCAGATCGGACATTGCTTGCCTGAGTTACCGCAACTTCCTGTTTCACGGCGAAACATCAAATTTTGACAGGCCGCCAGGGAGACACCCCTTGACGAAAACTCAAAACCTTCGCAATTTAACATCACAAAGGTCTTATGATGACACTCACCAAATTTGAAGACAATCCGATTAAAACTGTAGGAGGAGTTCGTCAAAGTACGAGGCATGGAAATGGCAAAAACTGCACAAAAATCCTACAGGAAATTCAAAATAACTTACTTCCTGTTGGGTTTTGGATTTTGTACCAAGAGACTTTTTTGTAGATAATGGTGTGCTACACGTGTATACCAATTTTCATGCATGTACATGAAACGTAGCTCGAGGCGCACTTTAATAGGCACGAAATTTAATAGGTGGCGCTATCGAGCCATTTTGCCACACCCACTTCTGAAACCTATATCAGATGTAAATTTTCGCCAGTTCTGATGCGTGTGCAAAGTTTCGTGAGTTTTGGAGCATGTTTAGGCCCTCAAAAATGTGACTCATTGCGGAGAAGAAGAAGAAGAAGAATAAACGGAGCAATTCCAAGAGGGTCCTCGCACTGCTGTGCTCGGGCCCTAATAATAATAATAATAATAATAAACACAGCAATTCCAAGAGGGTCCTCGCACCATCGGTGCTCGGGCCCTAATTAAAGCTGCAAGCAGCGATGAATGGGCCCTCGCACCCGGGCTCACCACCACCGGGTGGCTTTTGTAAAACAGCGAACGGCGAGAAATATGCATTTAATGTGGTAAATATTAGAGGAATATGTCAAAGTCATTTATATGTGCCAATCTTCCTGCTGGCAGCTGGTGGCGCTATGACTATAACTAGATTTTGTCATGTAGATTTCTTCAGTCCAGCACTTTTATCAAGCATATGAAATTTAGTGCAGATTGAACATGGAATGTTTGAGTTAGTATAAAGCATGTTGTGTCCTATTGCCAACAGGTGGCGCTATGATTATAACTGAACATTGGCCTTTAGATATCTTCAGGCCATGACTCTTATCAAATATTTGAAGTTTGGTGCAGATTGGGATTTATTTGTTTAAGTTAGTGTAAAACAAGCTATTTTCTGTTGTCAGCAGGTGGCGCTATGATCATAGTGGAATAATGACCTTCAGATGTGTTCAGGCCAAGACTCTTTTCGAACATGTGAAGTTTGGGGAAGATCGGACATCTTATGCCTGAGTTACAACAACTTCTATTCCCATGGCGAGACATCGAACTTTGTCACGGCGCCATGGCCACACCCTTTAATGAAACCTCAAGATGTTCACAATTTAACATCGCAAAGGCCTTTAGATTAGACTGACGAAAAAAAAATTATAAGATGTCATAAAATTTCTAGGAGTAGTTTGTTACGGCGTAAAACATGTCACTTCCTGTTGCCAGCAGGTGGCGCTATAGCGATATCTGAATATTGGCATGTAGATGTATTCAGGTCAGGAGTCTTCTCAAATATGTGAAGTTTGGGGCAGATTGGACATTGTATGTTTGAGTTATAGCAACTTCCTTTCTCATGGCGAAACATCGAAATTTGTAAGGCCGCCACAGACACGCCCTTAAACGAAAACTCAAGATCTTCGCAATTTAACATCGCAAAGGCCTTTAGATTAGGCATACCAAATTTGGTGTTGATCTGAATAAATCTCTAGGAGGAGTTCGTTAAAATACAAGGCATGCAAATGACAAAAATGAGGCAAAATTTGCTCATAAAATTAAAAATAACCGACTTCCTGTTGGGTTTCGGATATTGCTCCAAGAGTCCTTTTTTGTAGGTACTGATGCTTTACATGTGTGTGCCAATTTTCGTGCATGTACGTGAAACACAGCTCGAGGGCTGTTGATTTTTTTACGGTAGGTGGCGCTGTCGAGACATTTTGCCACACCCTCTTCTGAAACCTATATCAGACGTAAATTTTCACCAGGTGTGACGTGTGTGCAAAGTTTCAGGACTTTTCGAGCATGTTTAGGCCCTCAAAAATGCGATTCATTTTGGAGAAGAAGAAGAAGAAGAATAATAATAATAATAATAAACAAAGCAGATACAATAGGGTCCTCACACCATCGGTGCTCGGGCCCTAACAAAGCAGATACAAGAGGGTCCTCACACCATCGGTGCTCCGGCCCTAATAATAAACGAAGCAGATACAAGAGGGTCCTCACACCATCGGTGCTCGGGCCCTAATAATAAACAAAGCAGATACAATAGGGTCCTCACACCATCGGTGCTCGGGCCCTAATAATAATAATAATAAAAAATAATCCTAAGGAAAACAATAGGGCTCTCGCCCTCCAGGCTTGAGCCCTAATAAACGGAGCAATTCCAAGAGGGTCCTCGCACTGCAGTGCTCGGGC
The DNA here is from genome assembly GCF_018340385.1 of Cyprinus carpio. Taxonomy (NCBI): domain Eukaryota; kingdom Metazoa; phylum Chordata; class Actinopteri; order Cypriniformes; family Cyprinidae; genus Cyprinus; species Cyprinus carpio. The sequence goes on from NW_024879360.1 coordinate 313,502, forward strand.
CCTAATAAACGAAGCAGATACAAGAGGGTCCTCACACCATCGGTGCTCGGGCCGTAATAATTTATAAAACACGCAACAATTTCTTAATCAGTTTACAGACAGATATCTTTTCCCAAAGAAGTTCTGTTAAAATAAAGGACAGGTAACGAATAACAAAGTATGTGCATGAGTAAAAATGCATGCTGTTTTATTAAAGGAATTTTAAAATATAAATTAAAAATGTATTTGTGACAAATATAGGCCTAATATGTGAATATTGACATTTTGCATATAAATCCATGTAGCCTATAGCTCACTAAAATAGGCTACCACTTTTAATGCTCCGATGCATTAAACCAAGTAAACCACCATTTCTTTAGGATAATATAACACATAATTCATATTATATAAATAATACTGCACACCTATTAAATGTTTCAAATCTAAAATATGGTGTAATAATGTGTAGCTTAGAGAAAATATAAGCACAGGCTCATAGGCTTGACATTTATCCTGCTTGAATTCGTTCTAAGAAACGCACATAACTTCAAGTACTAAACTTTCATCTGTGAATTAAAAATATTTTAACTACAGTGTTTTTCTTTCATTTTCCCTGACTGCAGCAGTCAAATGTAACACATCGGTGAGGCAAAGCTGATGGGTATTTGCGAAAATGTGCTTTGATGCGTTTGTTTGATAACTTGTGGTTAAAACACCACTCAGCAGTCAAAAGCTGCAAATGCACTTTGCAGACGCAGCGGCGGCGGCTGCGCTCGTGGCGGCAAAAAGCTTATTTTGGTTGGCCACCTACTGTAGATACAGATCAAATATAAAATATAAAATACAACTATACAAATAAGGGCATGTAAAAAAAAATAATAAAAATAAAGTTAAATAAAGCAGCACAAGGCCCATGGCAGATAGAGTGCAAACCAGTAAAGTGAACAAACAGTGCAGATAAAAAGATTGTAGTGCAAAAAAAGCTTATTTAGTCTGATTAAAGTGACAAAGGGCTCAGAGAGCAGTTCTTTTATTTAAACTGACTGAAGAGGTAGTAGAATGACGTCAGTTCTATACTGAATGAGGTAGTGAGCAGACCAATGATCTTCTCAGCTACTCTCACTAGTCTTCCGGCAGGACACATTGCAGGCGCCATACCACACAGTGATGCAGCTCTTTAGAATGCTCTCAATTGTGCCTCTGTAGAAGGTGTACCTGATGGGGGGCGGGGCTCTGGCTCTTCTCTGTTTTCATGGCCAGTGCTGCTGTGTTTTCAGTCCAGGAGAGGTCCACTGTGATGTGCACACCCAGGAACTTGGTGCTGCTCATTCTCTCCACAGTCGCACCGTTGATGGTCAGTGGAGCATGCTGAGTGTGCACTCTCCTGAAGTCAACAACAATCTCCTTCATCTTCTCCACATTCAGAGAGAGATTGTTGTCATTGCACTGAGAGGTTGTGATGATTGGATCGGTGATTTAGTTTGTCTCATCTCTGTTGCTAATGAGACCCACCACAGTGGTGTCATCCGCAAACTTAATAAATAGGTTGGAGTTGTGTGACGGTGTGCAGTCGTGGGTCAGCAGAGTGAAGACGAGGGGGCTCAGCACACATCCTTGGGGGGCTCCAGTGTTCAGTGTGATGGTGCTGGATGTGTTGCTGCCGACCCGTACTGCCTGAGGTCTTCCAGTCAGAAAGTCCAATAGCCAGTTGCACAGCGAAGTGTTAAGCCCAGCCGGACCAGTTTGTAAATGAGCTGTTGAGGTATGATTGTGTTGATTGCTGAACTGAAGTCTATGAACAGCATTCTGACGTATGAGTCCTTTTTGTCTATATGTGTGAGTGCTGAGTGCAGGGCAGTTGCGATGGCATCATCGGTCAAGCAGTTGGACCGATATGCAAACTGGAAGGGGTCCAGGGAGGGGGAAGGGCAGACTTGATATGGTGCATGACTAGCCGTTCAAAGCACTTCATGAGAATTGGAGTAAGTGCAATAGGATGGTAGTCATTGAAGCATGTGGAAACAACAGCCTGACTAAGTGAGATGTTGAAAATGTTTGAGAAGACATCAGTGAGTTCTGCTGCACAGTCTCTCAGTACATACCCAAGAATATTGTCAGGACCCGGAGCTTTGTGTGCATTGATCTTGCTGAAGGATCTCCTCTGTCTGTCTGGGGTCAGCGTCATCACCTGGTCACCGGGAGGAGGTGGAGTCTTCTGTGCAGTGGTGCTGAAAGTGGTGCTTTGTTCCTCAAAGTGAGCGAAGAAGGCGTTCAGCTCGTTCAGCAGGGAGATGTTGCTGTCACAGGTCTGCGGTGGGGGCTTTTAGTCCGTAATGGTCTGGATCCCCTGCCACAGGCTCCGAGTGTCTCTGCTGTTGCTGAAACAATGGGCTATCCTCCTGGAGTACTGTCTCTTAGCCTGCCTGATGCTGCGGGATAAGTTGGCCCTAGCTGATTCCGTGAACACAAAAACACAACAGTCTCTTACAGTCCTCTGAGTTGAGCGTAGTAATCGGATGTAGTCCAGTTTATTGTCCAAAGAGCATACGTTAGCCAGTACAGTGATGGGGATAGCTGGCTTGTGTGGGTTAGCCGTCACGGCTGAGCAGAAGACCGCCAGAACCAGACAGCAGACCACCAAGGCAGAGCAGACGGAACAGGCGAAGCGGAAGACCACCACGGCAGAGCAGAAGACCACCATGGCAGAGCAGATGGCCACCATGGATGAGCAGACGGAGCAGAGACCCCTGGTAGAAACTGGGAACTAGGGAAAACACAAGAAACAGACAGAGCATATACGGTCTCAAGGACCGAGGCAGGAAACACACCAAGTTCAACAATATTTTCCCTGGTGACAACTGAATGGGCAGACAGTTCATGTACAGGCTCACTGACTGAAACTGAACAGGCTGACAATTCAGCATTGAAATCCTTGGCAGAGACTGGTTGAGTTGACAGTTCATAACTAGACTCATTGAGTGAAACTCGATAGGCAGTCCAGTGACTGAAACTGGACTGACAGAAAATTCAGACATATTATTCAAAATTGGGCAGATAGTTTACAGATGGCCTCCATAGCCGTGACAGGACAGGCAGAGAGTTGATAAATGGATACCACTGACACCTCTGGAGGTTCTGCAGCGGTTGCTGCCACCTGTGGAGATTCTACATCAGTATCATAAGGAAACAGGGAGAGTTCATTACTGGGAGCCGCCACCATGCAAGAAGCTGAAGCAAGCGCCGCCGCCTCGGGAGGTTCTGCAACATGTGCTGCCATCTCTGGAGAAACTGCAGAAGGCACCATCGCTTCTGGGGACACGTCAGCGAGAGCCACTACCTCAGAAGGTTCTGCAGCATCAGCCACCACCTCTGGAGACATCATAGTGGCCGCCGCCACCTCTGGGAGTTCTGTGGTGATACATGCAGCCCAAACACACCCTAAAGCAATATACCAAAGAAAATATACCAATTTGAAAAACTAATGGAATGCATAGTCGATATAAAAAACTGGATGACCAGTAATTACTTACTGCTAAATTCTGAAAAATCAGAGGGGTTGATTATAGGACCCAAAAACTCTGTGTGTAATAACCTAGAACACTGTCTAAGACTTGATGGCTGCTCTTTCTATTCTTTGTCATCAGTTAGGAACCTACGTGTGCTATTTGATAGCAATCTTTCCTTAGAAAGCCACGTTTCTAGCATTTGTAAAACTTTTGTAAAAAATTTTCCATCTCAAAAATATCTAAATTACGACCTGTGCTCTCAATGTCAAATGCAGAAATGTTACTCCATGCATTTATGACCTCAAGGTTAGATTATTGTAATGCTTTATTGGGTGGTTGTTCTGCACGCTTGATAAACAAGCTCCAGCTGGTCTAAAATGCAGCAGCTAGAGTTCTTACTAAAACCAGGAAGTATGACCATTTTAGCCCGGTTCTGTCAACACTCCACTGGCTACATATTAAACATTGTATAGATTTTAAAATCTTGCTTATTACTTCTTAAGCCCTGAATGGTTTAGCACCTCAGTATTTGAATGAGCTCTTATTACATTATAGCCCTCCAAGTCCGCTGCGTTCTCAGAATTCTGGCAATTTGATAATACCTAGAATATCAAAATCAACTACGGGTGGCAGATCCTTTTCCTATTTAGCACCCAAACTCTGGAATTACCTAGCAAACATTGTTCGACAGGCAGACACACTCTGTCAGTTTAAATCTAGAATAAAGACCCATCACTTTAACCTGGCTTACATATAACACACTAACACATTTTTTAATATTCAAATCCATTAAAGGATTTTTAGGCTGCAGTAATTAGGTCAACCGGAACTGGGAACACTTCCCATAACACCCAATGTATTTGCTACATCGTTAGAAGAATAGCATCTACGCTAATATTAGTCAGTTTTTCTCTTATTCCAAGGTAACCGTAGCCACCAGATCCAGTCTGTATCCAGACCAGATGGTCACTGCAGTCATCCGGATTCAGTACGTATCCAGACCAGATGGTAGATCAGCACCTAGAGAGAACCTTTACAGCCCTGAATGTCAGTGGAGACCAGGACAACTAGATGAGCCCCAGAGACAGATCCCCAGTAAAGACCTTGTCTCAGATGTCCACCGTGACAATACCACAGGAGCCAGTTGAGTCCTCTGCACAATGTGACTTTGCTGCAGCCTGGAATTGAACTGCTGGTTCGTCTGGCCAGAGGAGAACTGCCCCCCAGACTGAGCCTGGTTTCTCCCAAGGTTTTTTCTCCATTCTTTCACCGATGGAGTTTTGGTTCCTTTCTGCTGTTGCCTCTGGCTTGCTTAGTTGGGGACATTTCATTTCCAGCAATATCATTGACTTGATTGCACAGATACTATTTAAACTGAACTGAGCTGGATGATGACATCACTGAATTCAATGATGAATTCCCTATTTTTTTTTTACTATTACTTTGTACTATTGTCTTTTTACTTTTTAATGTTTACTATTGTCATTTTGCATTATTGACACAATATTTACTTAATTAGTGCTGTACATTTGCTTTGACACAATCTGTATTGTTAAAAACACTATATAAATAAAGGTGACTAGACTTGACACTGGGGCAGAGAGTGGCTGAGGGTCATGTCCAGAGCATGACTACAATCCTCAGGTCTCCCTTGTCTCTAACCAATGCAGTGCTGCAGTCTTTACAGCCTGCGGAACCATGAAGCATCCACGAACGCGGTCTCAGAATGCTTACAGCCCAGACATGTAAGACAGCGATCATGCCCATCCTTGGAGGTAAGGAAACTACCACACCCAGAAAGTCAGAAAGACACACTGTCAGAAAGACATCTTGAAAGACACTCATGACTGTGCAAGCTGTAGGAATTTGCTCTTCTAGCTGGAGTGCACAGGGGAGGACTACAGCACTTATCTGTGTTTTGCAGGGTGATCTCTCCTCTGAATGCACAGTGTGAGGAGAAACACAGCTGACAATCTCCTGCAGCTCTTCTTCTTCTTCTTGTAGAATTTTCTTTTTCTTTCAGAATGCATTTGCAAAGCAATAGGTTCCGAAGCAAAAATCCAAATGAGTGGATGCACGCTGCCATCTTATATACCCGTATGTACAGTACAGGGAGTGGGTTGGCATGCAAATTCCACTCACTAATTGTCACTGGCCTTTTCTTTTAATGCTCAGAGGTGATTGGGGCTCCCAAGTGAAATCCCTAATGTCAGTTAATGTTGACGTAAATGTTGATGCAGACAATTGTACATAATCAATTACATGAATATACCAAAGCATTGCAAATTTGTTCAAAAGAATGAGGAATTAATTTTATGATGTGCACAACTGACTAGACGATGTTGAGGTTATGTAGAGAATGTCAATTATCTGAGAAATGTACCAAAGCGACTGAAAAAAAAAACATTTAAAGGGGTCATATGACGTTGCTAAAAAGAACATTATGTTGTGTATTTGGCATAATGCAATGTGTTTATGTGGTTCAAGGTTAAAAAAACACATTATTTTCCACATGTACATTATTGTTGCTCCTCTATGCCCCACCTTTCTGAAAGGCATCGATTTTTACAAAGCTCATCGTTCTGAAAAAAGGTGTATGCTGATTGGCCAGCTATCCAGTGCGTTGTAGCTGAATGCCTCAAGCATGTGACATAAATGTTACACCCCTTAACATACTGTGATGCCGTCTCCCAGCTTGACCAGACAAAACCAATAAAATCCATTTCAAATGCGGCATTTGTTGCATCCAGTGGGGACATAATTACTGATTATAATGACATAAACTGTGTTTTTACGCGTTGTGTTACGTATCGCGCTTCGTAAACATAAAACCATATCTGCATTTGTGATTGGAGAAACGACAAACAACAAGCACTACTCTACACTGCTTAAAACTTGCATTTGAATAATCAGTGGCTAATTCTTTAAATATAAAAATGTACTTACAGGCTGTGAGTCAGAAGCGCCAGACTGTCCTTGAAAGGTTTGAACTGCCCCACTTTATAGAACAGCCTTTGATCATAGACCCATTGTAGGCTAGTCTGCAAGTTCAGGAAACAGTCCTACAGCAGGCTTGCGGCAACCACATGTGACAACCCTGGGCTGGACTCCGCTTCGTCCACAGTGAAAGCCAATCTGGCGTTCCACAGCGCAAAGTTGATGTATTTCCTCAGCGACCAGCACGGATCAGCTCTAGGCATGACAAAGCAGATATCGTCCTCTTTTGGAAAGTAGTTTCACATTCACAACGACACACACAGCTTCTCAACAACATGGTGGGAATAAACAGCGAGAATAAAAGTTACACCTTCTTTCTTTGCGTGGACATTTGGGTGGTGTTTTGCAAATCTTCCCACACAGTGACGTAGACATGTGGGGGCGTGTTAGAACGAGGTGTTTGAGGGCGTGGACTTTTTTTTTCAAAATATAATCACAATTATCCAAACACCACACTCAATTTGCATAATTCCTAGATTGTTTGCAAAATGACACACTTCAGTCAAAACATATACACATATTTGTGAAAATGCTATTAGTTTTCATTTAACCAACACAGTCCTCAATGATCAGACACTATTGCAGCCAGTTTCACACTGCTGTGATAAATAAAAAACACATTTGTACAAAAACTAAATTTAGGAAATAGCATGTGCTAGATTTTTGGTCAGACATTGTTATGTAAGGGATAATTTAGATGGAAAAAAAAAAATTGTGACAAACCCACAACATTCTTTATGATTAGTTTGAGATATAGGGAGAATGTACACAAATAGGCCTACTATAAACTTACCAAGCACTCCACAACACTTGATGCTGCAGACTGAATATTTCAAGTATTTATTTCAATACTTACAGTATTTCTTACCATAATCAGTTACAGTAATCAACCAACAATGAAATCAATGAAACAAATAAAATCTGTAGACAAATAAAAATTAATGCATGAAGTACATACACTTTGACTCTGAAGAAAAACTACTGTAAAAGCAACAAGAATACTGTAACTATTCATCATCTCTCCATCTGGCTGGATAAGGCCATAAGATTTCGTCCACATCACAGGCTATATCTTCACTGGCAAGGCACTGTTGGAAGAATCGCCGTGTGACGAATCCACCTCTGCACAGAAGCTGCTTCGATATGATCACAGGCCTGCTCCATGGCCTGAATGAGGGGCAAACTGTCATAGGGCCGCAGGTTGTATACCTTCCACCGCCATGCTAAAAAAAACTCTTCTATTGGATTCAGGAAGGGGGAGTATGGGGGAAGGTATAAGACTTCAAATTCAGGGTGCTCATGGAACCAATTCTGGACCAGAGCAGCCCGATGGAATGAGACATTGTCCCAAACGACAATGTACCGCATCTGGTCCACTTGGTTTAATGCTGTGTCAATCTTGTGCACTCTGTTAAGAAATGCAAGTATTAGATTTGCATTATAGGGTCCCAGAATTGCATGGTTGTGGAGGACCCCATTTTGTGTAATAGCAGCGCAAAGGGTGATGTTACCCTCTCGCTGCCCTTGCACACTGGTGATTGCCCTGTATCCAGTTACATTTCTCCCTCTTCTTGTTTTCGCAAGGTTAAATCCAGCCTCATCCACTATAAATTCATGTTGAATTTCTGCAGCATCCATTTGCAAGACTCTCTATAACACAATAAAAGACAATAGGATGCTAGCTATTCAATATCTATTGCACAGTATTTTTTTGTGCCAGAACATTTTTTCTGCAGTACACAATACCACACCATAGTAAGATGAACAATACAGACATCCACATACTCATTGCACAGATGTCTCACTCTCTCTGAATTTCTGTCAAATGGTATCTGATACAGCTTCATGTATATTTGATTTTTCTTGAGGATTCCACCTAATGTTGACAGAGAGACTCGTTGGATGTTATTGAAAATATGGTCATCATTGATGATATTGGCTTGGATTTCTTGCAGCCTGATACAATTATTGGTCAAAACCATGTTCACAATGGCGGCCTCTTGTGCACGAGTAAACATAGGGCCCCTTCCACCTTGGTGTCCTCGACCCTCAATCCTATGTAAAAAAATATATATATATAAAAAAAAAAATACACATGCAGCCTACTGTCAAATGTCACAGTAAACAATATTGATGATAAGTACAGCAAGCTTCAGTTTCAATGTGCTGTGTGGTTAGCGTACCTGTTTTCTCGATGAAATGTCTGAATTACTGACTCAACAGTATTTCTGCTGAGATTTGGTTGAACTCTTTGTCCAGCTTCCATCAGTGTCAGTCCATGGTTGATAACATGGTCAATAAGTGTTGCACAGATTTCTTAAGTCAGATTTGGTCCTCGTCTTCTTTGTTCAGGTTCTATCAACTCTTCAAGTCCTTCTCTACCTCTTCCTCTACCTAGGCCTCTTCCTCTATCTCCTTCTTCTCCTCTTCCTCTACCTGGGCCTCCTCCTCTACCGCCTTCTCCTCTTCCTCTACCTCCTTCATCTCCTCTTTGAGCTCTCCCTCTCATTCTCACTCTTCTTCTTCTTCTTCTTCTAGCTCCTTCCATTTTTGTTGAAGACAGGTGAACTCACCTGCTGCCTTTTATAGCACACCTGAGTGCTGTGTTTTCAAATTAGCACATGTGTGCTTCCACACCTGGTGGATGTGATTATCCAATTCGTTCATTAGTGTGGTCATAGTATCCTCGCAGTAACCTCACAATCCTTATCTGTGTCTAAGGTGTGAAAATGTGTGTAGAGTTTTACAAATCACTGTGTGTAACTGTATGCAAAAAGGGTGAAGCAGTGTAATGTTGTGCAAATCTGTGGAGGTGTTTTGCTCATTGGAGTAGAATTTTGCAAATTGTGTGGAAATTTTTATTTTAGTGTGTAAACAATCGTAAAAAAACCCCCCCAAAAAACGGTACCTTTTATAAAGAATATCTCTTTGGATTTGAGACTTTAGTCTTTACAACTTTACAGATCTTCTTTATGCACCAAGAACTTGTAACTCTCCAAAGAGAAAGGAAAAATTGAAATCACATCATATGACCCCTTTATAACACTGGGATAAGTTTTCACACATTAATTTATATGACTTATGTCATAGTCATGGTTAGGGTTAGTTACCCATTTTTCTTTTAATAAAATTTGCTTTTAATCAGTCTGTACTGATTACATGCTGTCAGCCCTGTAATGAAAATATTAAAGATTAAAAGTATAAAACTTGATACGCCCTGACTTATTCCTACTTCTGTGGGATTTTGGAGGCCACTCGACTATTTCACCCAGCATTCCAGTTGCTATTCTAACCTCAGCAAGTTCGGATTTAGCTGCCTGGGCCAGACTGGGACAGCTAGCACAGCCCCACTGGAGAGCAGCGAGAGGCTTTGGAGAGTGGGTCTACCTCTGGAGCATGCTGTTAACCAACCTAAATGAAAAGTATAAATAGAGAGCTTTGGTTAGCAGGCCCACAGACAATGGCAACTCTTTCTCTATTTCAGGATTAGGAAGGATTCTAAGGAAAAAGACAGATAGATTAAAAGAAAGGAGAAAAAAACAGTAGTGTAAAGAAGAGTAGCTAATCAGTGTAATACTTGATGTTACACAATGATGTTGCAAAAATTTGTGTCCAGAACCATCGTATACATTAGCAAAGGTGTCACTTTGTTTGGTTGGTTGTTTGTTTGTTTAGGTGCTGCATGGGGTGCTTATTATGTACAGTGGTGTGTATTTGTGTACATATGTGTGTAAACAATATGTTATGTATTTAGTGTGCCTGTCAGTCCTGTCCAATGTTTCAGCCATCAACCTGCCTGTCTGTTCTTCCATCATTATACAAGTATACTCTAGAGGGTGAAAAGCATATAAGTATACACCCATGGTGACTGAGCAGCCCCGTTTGATATTTGTTTACTGATATGTTCCATAAATTACCAGTAAACAAATATCAAATAGACCTCATTCATGAAACTTTACTAAATATATTAATAAATTCAGAGTAATTTGAATGTAAAATGGACCTTCCAGGAACCTCACCGCAGGATTTACAAAGGGATCATAAACCTCAGGTTTGATAGTTAAATGTGTATATTTTTTATGAATTCCAGTATTTCATAAATACCTGTAGGGTGCACATGCACACTCTTTCACAATTAGCATAATCATTGCCTATGAATTAAAACTATGTGAATTTTGTATACAGGAATGTTGTGGGATCTTTTGACACCCTTTTCTATGGGTGAAAAATCGGGACTGCAGGCTGGCCATTTCAGTACCCGGGTCCTTATTCTACGCAGCCATGATGTTGTAATTGATGCAGTATGTGGTCTGGCATTGTCATGTTGGAAAATGCAAGGTCTTCCCTGAAAGAGAAGACGTCTGGATGGGAACATATGTTGTTCTAGAACTTGGATATACCTTTCAGCATTGATGGTGCCTTTCCAGATGTGTAAGCTGCCCATGCCACACGCACTCATGCAACCCCATACCATCAGAGATGCAGGCTTCTGAACTGAGTGCTGGTAACAACTTGGGTTGTCCTTGTCCTCTTTAGTCCGGATGACATGGCGTTCCAGTTTTCCAAAAAGAACTTCAAATTTTGATTCGTCTGACCACAGAACAGTTTTCCACTTTGCCACATTTTAAATGATCTTTGGCCCAGAGAAAACACCTGCGCTTCTGGATCATGTTTAGATATGGCTTCTTTTTTTACCTATAGAGTTTTAGCTGGCAACAGCGAATGGCACGGTGGATTGTGTTCACCAACAATGTTTTTTGAAAGTATTCCTGAGCCCATGTTGTGATTTCCATTACAGTAGCATTCCTGTATGTGATGCAGTGCCGTCTAAGGGCCCGAAGATCACCTTGACCCTTACGCACAGAGATTGTTCCAGATTCTCTGAATCTTTGGAATCTCTCTCTCTCTCTCTCTCTGTATATATATATAAATTTTTTTAATTGTTTGTCATAAATAGAAATTTCAGAAAAAACGTTTTGGAGTTTCAGAAGTTCAGTTTGGCATCAATTTCATACATGTCTTTTGTAGTGGATATACAGTATGTTAATCAGGCATTTTGGGGGGAAACAACAAGTCAATGTAAAGAATATATATATATATATATATATATATATATATATATATATATATATATATATATATATATATATATACGTCTTTTACTGATACGGAAATAAACAAGATTTTGGGGTTATTCATGGAATGTTGAAAGTTATTTTCTTTTGCTTTTACAATTTAAGTTTCATTTTAGTGTTTGGTGGATAAAGGATGAGTAGGATAATGTTGTCTCATTGCAACCAGTTAAAAATGCTTATTATTGCATTCACAGAGCAAACCTATTGCTGATTGTCTGTTTACACTCATAAATTGTGCAAAACAACATGAGGCCTTTAGGAAGAAGGTGGATACTTATAATTAATCTGTTCCTTGATAGCACATGTACATCACAGAGATGTCTATTTGACGTCTGCATTTACATCTGCAAGACATATTTTTAGAGTGTTTGCTCATTTGCAATACGTCATTATAGGACATATAGGACATTTCCTATCAGATGTCAAATAGACATAGCCTATATTAGATGTCTGTAAGATATGTATGATTTAGAATCTATGAAAAACTGACATCTGAAAGACGTCTGTTAGACCTTTGTACACAGCAGATGCTTTTCAGATCAAGAGATCTTTAACAGATATCTTGAAGACCTACATGTGCTACTGCATTTCTCACAACAAATACATAACATGTGACACTTCCAACTTCTACAATTTTCTTTATTTTCTTTTCTTTACAGTAGTAGTTTCTTTACAGGATGAGAGCAAAACACTTTTCTATAATATATCAGTGGAGCAAAAATAAATGATTCTATGTGAACTATTCATTTGGATACTCGCGCATAACATTATACCATTTGGTTTGATGGACATGTTCGGTGATGGAGCTGTGTCTTTAAGTGAGACATTTAGTAGGCGTGCTTATGGCTTGAACTGGCTTGAACTGATGAAACATGAGCAGCTCCAAGCAGTTCGCTTACTGGTACTTTTCGAGTTAGAGCGCTTAATTGACGGCGTCAGCGCAAACGGATTACAATTTGGACAACGCGTTTTTCACAAAGATGAAGATGTACGGTAAGTAACGATGCCTAAATGAGCACTATTGATTTGTGCAAGAGTTTTAATGATTATGACAGCACTGCTGACATTACAGGAACATTGCATATTTCATAGCATTGCTTAATCTATGCAGGTTATTTGGACCTGTCAAAATTTCACTTCTCCAGACATAGATAAACCTTACATAGAATCCACGTTACGCATCAGTTTTTTTTTTTAATGCAGTTTACGCCTTTATCTACGACCACATATAAATCTATGTAACATAAGTTATGTTATTTATATGCGGTAGTAGATAAGGGCGTTCTGTTGTGGTTCGCTTGTCAGTTGCAAATCCCTGCAGCGTTTGGGAATAACGTGACATTTAAGATGACACAACGGCGTTCATGTAGCCGCTGTTGTGCCGAATTTCCGCTGCCTGTCAGAATTCGACTGCACTCCGCGTGCACGCGCATGACGTCGTTTGTTGACATCGATGCGGCCAATGAATTTAATGCATGTCTGTGATGCCCTTTCATTTTCAGTTCTTTTTATGTTATGCAGGTATCGCATCCTTATGTGGGTAAACATTGTTTGTTAAATGTATTGAGAACATACTAAATTGTTTTTTTTTATATTATTTTAGTCTTGTATTCTATTATTTGGCTGCAAATAACTGGATCTATGTGTAGGCTTATTTGCAATATATGTAAAATAATGGATCACTGTGAAGAAATGTCAGCCTGAAAACTTTTTGAGTAATGGGCCTTTGGCATTTGTCAGCAAAGAATGCATTAATTTAAATCAATCTCTTTTAACTGCTGACAAGAAATGTAGTATTTCTTGTAAAATGTTTGTTTATATACATTAAAATATATTTGATACATTGAATTGATCATACAATACAGTTAAGATTGTTACACTGTTACAAAGAATCATGGAAGTTAAATGTATCACGATTTCCACACAAACTAACTGTTTTAGACATCAAAAATAATCAGAAATGTTTCTTGCGCAGCAAATCAGCATGTTAGAATGATTTCTGAATGATCATGTGACACTAAAGACTGGCGTAATGATGCGGAAAATTCAGCTTGGTATCACAGGAATAAATGACATTTGAAATACATTAAAATATAAACTATTTATTTTGTATTGCAATGATATTGTATATTATTGAATATTTTGTAAATATTTATCAAATCAAGGTAGCTTTGATGACCATAAGATATTTCTCCCTTTGAAGCTTAAGTCACAATCTTCTCATCGATCACACTTCACAGCCGGAAATATCTCCTGTATATAGCAGTATAAGTTTGACAGGTGCCCTACTGGAAAGCTCTTGTCTTTGTGTCTTTTCAGCAAACACTCTCCATGGCCAGAAATCACCAGTATGAATGATGTGCTTGTGAACCTGTACAGCATAATTTTAGCAAGTGTATTGTTGTAAAATGGTTATTACATTTGATATGCTATGAGAAATAAGAAATCAGAAATAAGCATAATTGATTGCAAATGGAATTATATTGCACTAATAGAAATTCCACAGTGGGAATAAATGTTACATTGTATAATTTGTATTGTATAGCAAAATCATCAATTCCTTCCACATTGGGATCCAGGTTTCTCTTTTCTGAAATGAGTATGCCATAAATTGACTGTGCAAATTTAACCCTTGTGCATAATTTTAAAGAAGTTACTCTGAGGTCCTTAGAGGAAAAAAATGTCTTTAGAGCACAGACTTATATTTGGTCTCATTTTAAAGAAGACATTTGGCAGATTGTTGTTGGAAAAATAAAAGTGAAACAAAAAAGTGGGGGGAAACCCTGCTAGAAAATAAACCTGAACAAATTGTGATTTTAAGGTTGATACCTCAAAAAATGAGCTATAAGTGATATTTTTTGGTTGCAGTACCAAACTTTTTCCATTAGATGTTAGCAAAACTCCACTGGTATACACAGCGGTGGGATTTGTGATTTGCCGTACAGAATTTCTCTCTCTAAAAGTACATGCACACACATCAGTACACACATAGGCTACAAACCACTCACACCTTGTTCTATGTGCAGTCCACATAATAGCCTATATCTCACTTAGCCTACTGTATATATTTAACAAAATATATCAGCAAAAATGCAAATTTGGTACATACATAATATGAACTGCACACAGGCATACTAAATTTGTCTGTCACAATCATGTAAATGTAATTGCGTTCTGGAGAAAAAAAGGGGCTATTGCCTACTCAAAGACTATGGCTAACTATTATGTGATCCTTCGACAGCGGCACACGCACGGTCCTTCGCTTTGCTCAATTTGTCAAACATTCTACAATCCTGATAGTAAATTTTGAACTACTTTCTATTTACTCCATCATGAGTACTTCAAGGCTCAAGGACAATCGGAAAAGAGTGATTGAGCAATTGCCAATAAAGAAAAAATTCTAAGATTCCACCATCACTAAAGAAGAGCTCAACAGTGCCATTGCTAACGTTATCAAGCTAGCACTTAAAGAGCAGCAGAGTACTTTTGATTTGGTTGTGGCCTCGACAGTAAAAGATGCGATAGACTCTGTACTGACCTCGGTATTGCTTGACCTACATATGGACATACTAGTGACTAACAATTCTGTAAAACAGCTAAAAGCAGAAGTTGCAAAGCTAGCCATCGCAGCGAAACAGACACGTGACCGGGTCGATTCCGTTTAAGCAGCTGCACGTGAGGACAGGAGAACAGTCACGAACCTGAGAAAACAGCTAGAACAACTTACAAATAAAGTGACAAACATGGAGGATAAGAGCAGGAGAAATAACGTGCGACTGGTGGGGTTGCGAGAGGGGGTGGAAGGCTCCGATCCAGCCGGCTTTCTCAGAGCTAATCTTTCCAAGTGGATTCCTGCACTGAAAGGATGCGATATTGAGATCGAGCGTATGTGTATGATGGAAGAAAAAGTATCTCCGAATGGCCGTGTACCCTTATCTTTCGTGTGCTGAGACAGCAAGACAGATCGGCGATCCTGAAGGGTGCACGGCAGGCATACCCGGGTAAATATACGCAGGATAATGTCACGCTGCTGTTTTTTCCTGACTTCAGTCTAGCAACATCTGCTAAGAGGGGGACCCTCAGGCCGGTCCTTGGGAGGATGGTAGCGCTGGGTCTGCGGACGTTTCTCATCTATCTGGCGATTATTAAACTACGACACAACGGTGAGCAGATGATGTTTGACTCTTCTCAGAAAGCAGAGGATTTTATCAGCTCACTGCCACAGAAGAAGCACCTTAACTGCCCAGGAGAGTAGAATAACAAGGTGGACATGGACACTTAAGTTTCTGCTGTGATCTTGTATCCTGCAATTTTGTCTAGTGACTGATAAGCTTTGAAATCTGTTTTTTTTTGGAGCTAATGGAGAGAAGGTATGATTAAGTTACTAGCTCTTGACACTGGGCTTTTTGGGGACAGGTTTTGCACTGGTGTGGTTCATTCACGTATCCAAATATTTTTTTAGGCGGACCTATATTCTCGGTAATATGCAGTCTGCTTTGGTTCGGCTTCAAAGTTGTTTGTCGTTCCTTTTTTGTGCTGCTTTTATTTTATACAACAGACATTAATATCTTTATTTATTTCATTTGAATTTTAAAAGGTTAAAAGGTTTGCACACTCAGGTGGTTTGGTATATAGAGTTACTTTAAGGAGATCTTATTTTGTGCGGGATTGGATTGTGCCATCTTCTGGTCAACCATCTGTTTCCTTGGTGTGTGGAGGAATTGTTGATCGCATTACAATGCCTTTTTCTGTCAAATCTGTTTGGAATCGGGAGAGAGTGTGGTCAAACCTCAGTTTAAACGCTAAAAACTCGGCTCATCGTCTTATATATTTAAGTTATTCATGGAGCATGTATAGTGGCTCTGGGAGTGGGGATGATGTCAGTTGTTGTTGTTTTGGTGTTTTGTGGTGTTTATTGTGTGTATAAAAATAAATAAATAACTTGATCATATATATAATATATATATATATATATATATATATATATATATATATATATATATATATATATATATATATATATATATAGTTTGCAAAACTTACAAAAACAGCGTGGGATTTTTAAATTTTTTTTTTTTTTGACATTTTTAAATGAAATTCAAACATATAAAACAAATCAGTATATTCTTAACAAATTCTACAAATAATGTTTATCCACAAAAGAATGCAGTAACTACATAAAATACATAAAATAAAATTAATATTAAACTAAATTCATTCGACCGCACAGATATCAACAAACGTCATGAGGGCAGTTGAATTCTGGCAGGCAGTCAAAATTCTGCACAACACCGCCATGGCAGTCAATGAATAATTATTTTTGTGGATAAGAATGTTATTCTTTCACGTCTATGACAATTGGGTATCCAAATGTCTTGGATGGCCTGAAGTTGAATAAATTCACAGCTAATTTTCATTTTTGGGTGAACTATCCCTTTACAGTGACAGAAGCCTAATAAACCTGCTGCTATCTGTGTCATTAATGTTAATAAACCACAAAAGACTAATAGAAAATTACTAAATGCTCTTGACTGAATCGTTTTTTAAATCTTTTAATAAGTTCATAATTGATTCATAAATATTTGATTTTACACTTGATTATTCAAATTCTGTACTATTTCTTACTACATGTTAAATAAACCTGCTGTGACTAAGCTAAATAAGTTTATATGAATTGTAATTTTGGCTAGTCATTATTGTCATAGTTTTGTGATTTGCTTCTTTGTTCTTATTTTTAATTACAAAAATAAAATAACAAAAAACAAATAACTATAGAGAAATATATTGTGTTATCGTAAAAAAAAAAAAAAAAAAAAATCTCATACCATGGAGTACCAATATTTTGGTCATATTGCCCACTCCTACCATTTGCCAGAAAAATGGGGAATCTTTTTTCAGTGGTTTATAACTTATATGAAACTAGACACAAGGAACTGCTAAATTACTTTAAAAACACCAGATTTGTACATTTTATTGAAAACAAATAAAAGGTTCTTGCCTGTGTTTGCCATGATATTGAGTTAAGGCCCATTCACACTCGGAATGCCTCAATTCTCAAAATAATATTGAACCGTTTGGTATGATATCCATAGTTCGGTATGCATTTGTGAATTGTAAAATGGATCCATTTGTGTGTGCTTGTGAGTCTACACGTTGAGATGAGGAAGAGCCTCCTAACTTATAACGTGCATTTGAAAAAGCAACATGCCAAATATCTTCCTTTGTAATGACTTCCAATGAGAAGCATTTCTAAACCTTTTGTTTACAACAAAACGGAACATGTTTTTACCCCACAACATAAATTGAATGTTTGAAATAACTTCCTTTTGTGATCTGATGTGGCTTCTTATAACAAAACGAGGCAGAAAATATATTATATACTGTAACAAAGACTATGATTGATTAGCAATGGATTATAAATATACTTATTATGAAAATACCTGAGAAGAACACCTAAACTATATATTGTCACAGCTGAGTGTTTATTGTCTTCATGTTTCATCATTCAAACATATCTATCTTCTTAGGCAGCACACGTGAATGCAATACTTTACAAGACAATTGCCTTGTCTTTTGCATTCATCCATTCCCCTGGCCATTCTGCTGGGCAGCTCACCAGCTTTGTTAAGTGTATAGTGGCTCTGATGTTGTTGGCATTGCTCCTCTGAGGTCTGTCAGTAATTAGCAACTTGGCACCATATACAGTATCTCTACACTGCTCTCTCTCTACCAATCACAGCTTGTAGTTACAGCCCCTTGTGCTTAGCTGACATGTGTTAGCTGAAGAGAGTTGACTGCTAGAAAATCTGGAAGCGTTTATTAATAGGATCCATGCCTCTGTGCTAGAAACACACTGGATGCCTTTGTCTCCCCTTACCAAAAAGTAGTATACTTCAAGTTTATTTTATTAAGTATACTTAAGTAAGGTTCAAGTATATTTTAAAGTATACTTAATGTAGCAAGTATACAAATATCAGTGTTCTAGTACTATACTTGTAAGTTTACTGTTTCAATACTCCCTGGGACTAAATTGGCCCACTTTCTAGTATATAAAAGTATACTTTAAGTATACTTTAAGTATAACAGTAGCAAACTTTGAGTACACAACTAGTTTACCTCTGTGTTTGTAGTTTGTACTGCAGTTATACTAAAAGTGAACTTATAGGTATACTGATAGTTTACTAATTAAATACTTTGTACACTTTGAAGTACTTTATAGTCTCAGTAATCTACTAGTTTAGTAGTTTTATACTGCAAGTATACTCATAAGTTTTCTTTAAGTGAACTTTACATCATACTTTAAGTATACTACTATGTCCCTATTTAGGTTTTAATTTGTATATGCTGTATTTTGTTACATACAAAACATCCAAAGAAAGAACAGGGTATCTGCTTGTAAACAAAAACATTTTATTCTAGCTTCATGCATTCTTTTTTTAAACACTTTAATGTGGGTAAGTTTCATAAAAAATAAAGAAATAACATTTTCAACAAAAAGCTGAACAAAGACTATGAATTGGATTCTGAATGATTATCAAAAAGTACAAACCCGATTCCAAAAAAGTTCTGACACTGTACAAATTGTGAGTAAAAAAGGAATGGAATAATTTACAAATCTCATAAACTTATATATCATTCACAATAGAATATAGATAACATATCAAATGTTGAAAGTGAGACATTTTGAAATGTCATGCCAAATATTGGCTCATTTTGGATTTCATGAGAGCTACACAATCCAAAAAAGTTGGGACAGGTAGCAATAAGAGGCTGGAAAAGTTAAATGTACATATAAGGAGCAGCTGGAGGACCAATTTGCAACTTATTAGTCAATTAGCAACATGATTGGGTATAAAAAGAGCCTCTCAGAGTGGCAGTGTCTCTCAGAAGTCAAGATGGGCAGAGGATCACCAATTTCCCCATTGCTGCGGCGA
The DNA here is from genome assembly GCF_018340385.1 of Cyprinus carpio. Taxonomy (NCBI): domain Eukaryota; kingdom Metazoa; phylum Chordata; class Actinopteri; order Cypriniformes; family Cyprinidae; genus Cyprinus; species Cyprinus carpio. The sequence continues at coordinate 333,053 of NW_024879360.1, forward strand.
AAAATAGTGGAGCAATATCAGAAAGGAGTTTCTCAGAGAAAAACTGCAAAGAGTTTGAAGTTATCATCTACAGTGCATAATAACATCCAAAGATTCAGGGAATCTGGAACAATCTCTGTGCTTAAGGGTCAAGGCTGGAAAAACCATACTGGATGCCCGGGATCTTCGGGCCCTTAGACGGCACTGCCTCACATACAGGAATGCTACTGTAATGGAATTCACAACATGGGCTCAGGAATACTTCCAGAAAACATTGTCGAATTAACAAATAATTCTGTTATTCATAATCTGATGCGGCACACTGTACATTCATCAATCCAGGGTTACTGTTATTATTTGGATATTTGAAAGTGGCAATAGTGACTGACTATAAACACAAAACTACATTTGGTTTTTGACCATTGAAAATACAGGATAGGATTAAACAATTTGGACATGGAGCTGCACTGAGACCTAGATATCTCTAGGATTAACCATACTTGTATGGTTGTACTTCCTTAAAAATAAAGATTTCCAAAAGAAAAGTTTGTTACGAACCAGAATCTAAATTCATATTAAGATACCTATAATTTTTCTTTGTAATATTAAGATAACTAACTGTAATACTTTTTGAGTTACAGGCATGCAAATTTTGGAAAACAAATATTTATAACACTCAAACACCAATGTCCTATACTAGTGTTGTCACGGTACCAAAATTTCAGTATTCGGTACCGATACCAGTGAAAATCCACGGTTCTCGGTACCAATTTTGGTACCAAAGCAAAACACAAAAATATGCTAATTAAAAAAAAAAACACACACACACACACACTTTTTATCACTAAAAATAAAACCAATGCCATTCTTTATACTTATTTACAATTGTGTTTAAAGTTTTTCTACAAATAATATAATTATGAAAAACAGTAAACAAGTTTCACCCAAATTTAATTTGTCTTTTAATTAATGAAATTTAAACACATTTTATTTTTTTGGTAAATAAAGGGGATTTGCTATTTATTTCTTTAAAAAATAAAGTTTTATTATTTTTTTCAACAGTAGTAGCAGTATCACATTCATTCTACTAAATAATAGTAATATTTCTAGCACAATGCCTTTATGTAACAATCAACTTTTATTTTGACAGGTTGCCGTGAATACCTTTAAATTGACACTGGTTTTACTCAAATGAAATGATAAAATGCTTGTGAAGTGTCTCAGAACAGTTCTGGTGATGTTGTTTATGTATTTATGTCCTCATTGAGACGGCAGATGCTGAAATTACTGCAAGTGTCACACGCTTCAGTCAGTGTAGTAAACAAAACAGCACGTCTCTGCCATTCATTCATTCACACAGAGATAAAGAACATGCAGGATTTATATTTTAACCAACTTTTGCGGCTTAACATTTACAGATACTGGTCCATATGGAGATTTGATTTGATTAATTTATGCTAACTTTGACAAATTCCGTGACTGTCCATATTAAAATGTAAGTTTAATTTTCATGACTGGATTTTGAGATTCCGCCACGTTTTCTGCTTCACTGAAATCATAGCGCTGTATGCGTCAAGAACCGGGTTGACCGGGTACTCGGTACCACCGGTACTAAAAGAAACCTGGTACCGTGACATTTTCATTTTTTTTAGTACTGACTTGGTACTGAAGTACCGTGTCTTTTGACAACACTATCCTATACAGTTGTTTTGATAGTTGGGAAACAAGATACATTTCTAGTTTCAGCATTGCTTATTCTTCAGACGTTCTACTTTAAATACAATAAGTATCATCTGGTATACAAAGTAACCAACATTTGGTTTTGACCACTGAAAATGGGTAATATTCAACAATCTGAATATGTAGCATAAATGAGACCCCCATATATCTGGTACTGAATGATGTAGGGCCTTGAAAATATATATTTCGAAAGAAAAGTCCTTCAAGGACTAGAATCTAAAATCACATTGTGATATATTTAATACTTCTTGAGTTATAGGCACGCAAACTTTGTAAAAAATAATATTTATTGCACTCAGGTACATTCAATGCAGTTGTTTTAACAGAAGGAAACAATATACATTTCTAGTTTTAATATTATTTGTTCTTTAGACTTTCCTCTTTTAAAGTAAAGTGTAATATTTTTGCAAAGTTACCCACATTAGGTTTTTGACCACTGAAAATGTGTACAGTTTAACGATTCATTCCTGGAGCCTAATTGAAATTCCAGTATCTCTGGAATTGAAACATATGGGACCTTAAAAATGAAGATGCCAAAAGGAAAGTTTGTTAAGACTCAATATCTAAAAGGGTATGAAGATATCTTTAAATACTGTTGAGTTACAGGCCTGCAAATATTGGAGAAAAAACTTGCTCCTTGGGGAAAAGTGCTCTTTCCCCATTTTTTAATGGTCACCATTGGCAAATAATGCAACAAAGATAACTAAAGTCAACAGATTGTACTAACAGAGCTACCAATCTCCATGTAAAAGTAATATAATGATACTACCATATCACTGGCAACAATTCTCATTCAGAAAACATACATTTCATTCATAACACACTGATCTAAAAAACAGTAACAACGGGGAGTTGTTCTTTTGTAGAGCAGTAGGTTTTTTTTTTTTTTTTTTTTTTTGGTTTGTTTGTTTTTTATCACAATGACAACCCTCCCCCTTTGCAGAGAAGGGTCTCTGTACTGTCCTGGACTGCTCTGTTTATTTGTTGGATTGTGGGAAAATTCCTGCTCTGTCCATGAGAGAAACCACCCCTCTTCCAGACTTTCCCATAAGTCCAGCTTCAGCCAAGAAGCTCCTTTGGGTGGCAGGGTGTTCCAAAATTCACTGCTTTTGGTCCCATCAATTCTTTCAGATAAGTCAGTGATTTGTAATACCCTTCTTGCTAAAAGCTCTGGGGAAAAAAATATACAGATACTGAAAGGCATTTAAGTGCTGCATTACAGCAGTGTGTGGAATCTCACAAGGAACAAATCGAAATGTTATTAAAATTCAAACACATTTGTTACTAGAGATGGGCATTTTTGACAATTTCTTCGATAGGTTTCAAAAAGAGTACTCGGGGGTTGAGTGTGTGCAGTGGGCGAGACATTCCCGTAATGGAGATAATGAACATATCTGAAGACTCTTAAAACTGAAAATATGACATGAAAACATGTGAACACATGAATAGAACACATGGTTAGATTATGATTATGATGCATCAATGTTATAAAAAAAAAAGAATCTAAAAAGGAATTTCTTGAGGTAGAGCTAAGTGAATTTATGCCAATAAACTGAAGCACGTTCTATGACACATCCTATGATGCTAATCAGATAACTTAGATACATAACAGATGTAACATTACAACTTGTATCTACACAAAAAATGTATGCGCTAAGAGAGAGAGAGAGAGAGAGAGAGAGAGAGAGAGAAAGAGAGAGCTCCGTGATGCCCTTTTATAACAGTGCGCTGAAACATGGGCAAGGAAAGCAGACACAATTTACTATAGATTTCACATTCTATAAAGTTGTCATTATAATGCTATGTTTATGAAATGCCAGTGAACTTTAAGTTACGCGCTATAGTGAGAGAGAGAGTGAGAGTCGAATCATACCCAGTTTTCCCATGTCAGCCATTTTAGTTGTCGCCCATTTAGAATTTTGTTGTAAATTGCTATGTTACAAACGCATTGGCATATTGTTACAAAACTCGGTTTGTGTCTGGCACCATGCCCTGATGGCATGGCCTGCCCTGATGATGAAGATTCTTGGGGACAACACCACCTTGTGGTCAAAAGTTATAATAAAATTTTTAAAAATTCTAATAACTTTTTTTAAATAAGCCAATTGTAATGACACTGGTCTTGATAGACTCCTTGGATCATGCTGAGAACATCCATATCAATTATGCCATAATTGGCTGAACTTCCTGTCAGCCATTTTAATTTGTTTAAAAACTACCTATTAAAACGTACATAGCTCACCAAAATCTACATTGAGACATTTTTAGTATGCAAGATATTGGTTTCAGTAAAAAAAGTTATGTCAAAATAAAATATTAATCTCTCACACAAAAATATTTAATTTTATTTTAAATGAAAAAATCATTTCAATTAAGATATACATCATTAAATGCAAAAAGTCTGGCTGTGCTTAATGGGTAAATGTTTGTATCCTTTAACCACACACCTGTTCCCATTGAGCTCACATCATGTTTTATTAAAAAACTATAGCCTCATTATGAAGCCTCTTATTTAATGGATGTCATTTTATCTATATTATCTTAAGTCTGAAATACGCTACACCATTTTTAACCCAATTTCACACAGATTTACAGCCTGGAGAAGTTAATGCTAGTTGCCAAAGGTCAAAGCCAGTCTGTAGATTTGAGTGGACGTATCTAATAGAAAGTTACATAGTGTATGATGGTCACAGACACAATTTTTTAAGCTTTAGACTTTGATTCCATCCAGTCGGAGGAGATCAAACATGTTTGATATTTTCAGCAGATTTTAGAACACATTGTTTTCATATCATTTGATTTCAAGTGTTTTCTAGCAACAATGCACACATTTCTGGATGAGTTTGTGATTAGAACAATTTGAAGACCTGGTAGTGTATGATCCTCAGTCATTTAGTGTATGTTGTCCAGTTTTCCTTGTGACTATTTACAAGTCACAAAGGAAAACCGGCCATCATACACTAAATGACTGAGGATCACATCATACACTGTTGTTTTAAAAATCTTGTAGCGTATCAGACCAGAACCAGACAAATTAAAGATTAGATCGGGAGCATGGTTGAAACATGAGGAGCCGAATTCCACAGAAAGGCAACAGGATGTTGTAAATCAACTCCTAGCACCACAGTCTGAAGCAAGATAACCAACCAACTTTTTCAGAGAACAGCTTTCAACATTAACACCATTAGAACAATTATTGACAATTTCAGTTCGGAAAAGAGATTGTCAAATTTGGGGCAAGTAATCCAGATTGATGGTCAAAGAGATACACAGCCTGACCATCACATGTAAACCCATGATGGTAATCATGATCACATGGATTGACTTCCCCCACCTACAAGGCAAGAACCAGACTGAAATTCCTTTAAGGGGACCTTTTAACCTCTGGTCTCCACAGAACGTCCTTATGTCAGAGAATGGCACAAAAACTGTCTTTTACAGATGTAGATGCACCAAAATGAACTCAAAATAGACTTATAAAGGAATATCAGTCCATTGCTTATCTCCATATCATATATGAAACACACCCATTTGACTATCATGTTTCTAATCACTTATTGTGTATGTCTTTTTAATAAGTCAAGTCAAGTCACCTTTATTTATATAGCGCTTTAAACAAAAAAGATTGCGTCAAAGCAACTGAACAACATTAATTAGGAAAACAGTGTGTCAATGATGCAAAATGACAGTTAAAGGCAGTTCATCATTGAATTCAGTGATGTCATCATGCAGCTCAGTTCAGTTTAAATAGTATCTGTGCAATAATTTGCAATCAAGTCAACGATATCGCTGTAAATGAAGTGTCCCCAACTAAGCAAGCCAGAGGCGACAGCGGCAAGGAACCAAAACTCCATCGGTGACAGAATGGAGAAAAAACCTTGGGAGAAACCAGGCTCAGTCGGGGGGCCAGTTCTCCTCTGACCAGACGAAACCAGCAGTTCAATTCCAGGCTGCAGCAAAGTCAGATTGTGCAAAAGAATCATCTGTTTCCTATGGTCTTGTCCCGGTGGTCGTCTGAGACAAGGTCTTTACAGGGGATCTGTCTCTGGGGCTCTAGTTGTCCTGGTCTCCGCTGTCTTTCAGGGCTGTAGAGGTCCTTTCTAGGTGCTGATCCACGATTTGGGCTGGATACATACTGGATCCGGGTGACTGCAGTAACCCTCTGACTTGGATACAGACTGGATCTGGTGGCTACGGTGACCTCGGAATAAGAGAGAAACAGACTAATATGAGCGTAGATGCCATTCTTCTAATGATGTAGCAAGTACATCGGGTGTTACGGGAAGTGTTCCCAGTTCCGGTTTACCTAATTAATGTAGCCTAAAAATCCTTTAACGGATTTGGATATTAGAAGTGTATTAGTATGTTATGTGTAAGCCAGGTTAAAGAGATGGGTCTTTAATCTAGATTTAAACTGCAAGAGTGTGTCTGCTTCCCGAACAATGTTAGGTAGGTTAATCCAGAGTTTGGGCGCTAAATAGGAGAAGGATCTGCCGCCGGCAGTTGACTTTGATATTCTAGGTATTATCAAATTGGCAGAGTTTTGAGAACGCAGCGGACGTGGAGGACTATAATGTAACAAGAGCTTGTTTAAATACTGAGGTGCTAAACCATTCAGGGCTTTATAAGTAATAAGCAAGATTTTAAAATCTATACAATGTTTGATAGGGAGCCAGTGCAGTGCTGACAGGACCAAGCTAATATGATCATACTTCCTAGTTCTAGTAAGAACTCTAGCTGCTGCATTTTGGACTAACTGGAGTTTGTTTACTAAGCGTGCAGAACAACCACCCAATAGAGCATTACAATAGTCTAACCTTGAGGTCATAAACACATGGATTAACATTTCTGCATTTGACATTGAGAGCATAGGCCGTAATTTAGATATATTTTTAAGATGGAAAAATGCAGTTTTATAAATGCTAGAAACGTGGCTTTCTAAGGAAAGGTTGCTATCAAATAGCACACATAGGTTCCTAACTGATGACGAAGAATTGATAGAGCAGCCATCAAATCTTAGACAGCGTTCTAGGTCATTACATGCAGAGCTTTTAGGTCCTATAATTAACACCTCTGTTTTTTCAGAATTTAGCAGTAAGAAATTACTTACTAGTTTTTTATATCGACTATGCATTTCGTTAGTTTTTCAAATTGGTATGTTTCGCCGGGCCACGAAGAAATATAGAGCTGAATATCATCAGCATAACAGTGAAAGCTAACACCAGTTTCCTGATGATATTTCCCAAGGGTAACATGTAAAGCCTGAAGAGTAACGACCCTAGTACTGAGACTTGAGGTACTCCATACTGCACTTGTGAATGATATGATACCTCTTCATTCACTGCTACGAACTGATGGCGGTCACATAAGTATGATTTAAACCATGCTAATGCACTTCCATTAATGCCAACAAAGTGTTCTAGTCTATGCAAAAGAATAGTGTGGTCAATAGTGTCGAACGCAGCACTAAGATCCAATAGCACTAATAGAGAAATACAACCATGATCAGATGATAAGAGCAGGTCATTTGTAACTCTAAGGAGAGCAGTCTCAGTACTATGATACGGTCTAAATCCTGACTGGAAATCCTCACAGATGCCATTTTTCTCTAAGAAGGAATATAATTGTGAGGATACTACCTTTTCTAGTATCTTGGAAAGAAAAGGGAGATTCGAGATTGGTCTATAATTAACTAGTTCTTTGGGGTCAAGTTGTGGTTTTTTTGATGAGAGGCTTAATAACAGCCATTTTGAAGGTTTTGGGGACATATCCTAATAACAATGAGGAATTAATAATAGTCAGAAGAGGATCTATGACTTCTGGAAGCACCTCTTTTAGGAGCTTAGATGGAATAGGGTCTAACATACATGTTGTTGGTTTAGATGATTTAACAAGTTTATACAATTCTACCTCTCCTATAGTAGAGAATGAGTGGAACTGTTCCTCAGGGGACCTATAGTGCACTGTCCGATGTGATACTGTAGCTGATGGCTACATGGTTACAATTTTATCTCTAATAGTATCGACTTTAGAAGTAAAGTAGTTCATAAAGTCATTACTGCTGTGATGTTGGGAAATGTCAACACTTGTTGATGCTTTGATGTTGAATAACTATTGAATAGCTCAAGTATTCATATTTAGTATGTGTGTGTTCGAATCTTCTTGCTTGAAACATTTCTGACCATCTGTTATTTGTCAAATGTATCATATTCTTATCATAGGAATCATGTCCAAAATTATACCCTGCAAGAGCGGGAAAATTCTGACCATGTGATTGATAAGATAACATATGATTTATGAATGGGCAGGACAAACATCGCAACACCCCGAGCAAAGAACATATCTAATTGGTCAAGACAACATTTGAGGTGTGGCCGAAAGTCCAGTTTAAATACTCAGTACACCATCAAATTTGGCTTTTAGCTTTGGCTTTTCAGCTGCTGCTTTTAGTCACCACTTTTAGCGTTCTTTGAGCGTGGTTCCAGCGTGCTTCGGCCTGCACGCCTGCTGCTAATTCGCCACGATGAGGACTGTATGTACAGTAAGAAAGGAATTTGCAAGATTTCACCTGTAGTAAATCAGCCTTGTAAATACAAATGTACTACAGCCTTTGGAACATGAAAAAAATATATATTTTGGTGAATTACAGTAATTGTTTTTTTAAGAATAATTATGTACTGCACGTACAGTAAGGGAGATATATGCAAGATTTCACCTGTAGTAAGTCAGTCTTGTAACTACAAACGTACTACAACCTTTGGAACATGAAAAAATCTTTTGGTGATTTACAGTAATTGTTTTTTAAGAGTAATTATGTACTGTATGTACAGTAAGAAACGAATTTGCAAAATTTCACCTGTAGTAAATCAGCCTTGTAAATACAAACGTACTACAGCCTTTGGAACATGAAAAAAAAAAAATATTTTGGTGAATTACAGTAATTGTTTTTTTAAGAATATTTATGTACTGCATGTACAGTAAGGGTGATATTAGCAAACTTTCACCTGTAGTAAGTCAATCTGGCTACAAGGAATGTACTACATGTACCTATGAATGTACCTATGGAACATAAAAAACCCTTTTTGGTGAATTACAGTAATTGTTTTCTAACAATAATTATGCATTGTATGTACAGTAAGGGATATATTGGCAAAATTTCACATGTCGTAAGTCTGTCTTGTAACTACAAATGTCCTACAACCTTTGGAACATTAAAAAAAAAAAAAAAATTATAGTGATTTATAGTAATTTTTCAAAGAAAATAGTTTGTGTGTACTGTACATACAGTAAGGGAGATATTGTCTGTAGTGACATATTGGTTAAATATTTTCTGTCATTTTGCCCACAAGGCATTTACTATGGCATTGTAAACATAATTTGTATTAATTATTGGACTTCGTTTTGTACTGAGAGGTAAATTTGCAGACGGTCCCTAAAGCAGCCTAGGCGAATATCAAACCTAAAAATAACCGCTCTGAGTTAATGGTGCCGCATCCAATGTAGCATCACTGATTGATTATAATGAGTTCTATAGTATTTTGTCATGTCGCGCCACTTGCGTCCGGTAGACAGGGTATATTTAACTTTCTTATTTAGACTATTTTAAGCTTTCTTGTTTAACTTTATTATTTCTTTGATATTTATTATAGTGTTTTGCAGGCTGCATATTCACTGACAGAAGTGCTCAAATAAACACGTTTGTTAATAGATTATTGAAAGTGAACATTTGCTGGCTCAACTCCTTTACCAAGTTCAATTATATAGATAGAGAATAAAACTGTCCCCAAAATTGATCCTTGAGGATCACCTGTCTTCACTATTAAAGGAGCAGAAACATAATTATCTATGGACACACACTGAGTCCTTCCATTCAAATAATCAGAGAACCACTTAAACACATTTAAGTCTTTGCAACAAAAGATCATGATTCACTGAAACAAATGATTTCGATAAATCAATAAAAAGTGCAGCACATGATTTTTTTTTTATCATCTAATGCAGTTATTATATCATTAGTGACTGACATCGCAGCAGTACACAGTTACCTTGTTTATTTTCTTAATTCAAGTTTTAACTGCCACATTCCTATTCACCAGGTCCGTGCACAGGGGGGTGGCCCGGTGGTTAGAGCCACTGCCCCTTTGCCCTCATCAGCTGAGGTGCCCCTCTCACCAATCCCCCCATCACCCCAGCTCAAAGCTGTTACCGCTCCGCTAAAGATCTGCTGATTCCGTTAATCCACTCCGTGTTTCCCACCTGCTCTGCAGCATCACTCACAATCTGTGTGCCCGCTCTCTGGAGAGTTGAGACCACAGTCCACATTAGTCAAGTGGTTGATCCACTGAATTAGTAATTAGTTGGTAGTTTATTTGTTTTTGTTTTTGTCGGTAATGACTTGGCCTTCTAAAAGTGCTAACAACTTGTACAAAATATCCATGTTCTTAGAATTAGATTGTGTTGTTAGATTATTGTTTTGGTTTGGTTCTAATATAGATAACACCAAATTTGCTGTTGTTGGCACAATTTGTAGAAAAAAATAAATTCACAAAAAAAATTCCTTCACAAAAAAGACCAGCAGGTAAGTCATCATATAGAATATTTAACAGTTTGTCAAACTTTAATTCTTGTAATTAAGTTTATTTCCCATTATGATCACTTGTCTTGATACTAGTAATCCATAACGCATCATATTTTATTAAAACCATATTAATAGTAGGCCTATAAATAGGTAAAAAAGTAGTATAATGTTCTAAATTAGTTGTTTATTACAAACCCGATTCCAAAAAAGTTGGGATACTGTACAAATTGTGAGTAAAAAAGGAATGGAGTAATTTACAAATCTCATAAACTTACATTTTATTTACAATAGAATATAGATAACATATCAAAAAAAGTGAGACATTTTGAAATGTCATGCCAAATATTGGCTCATTTTGGATTTCATGAGAGCTACACATTCCAAAAAAGTTGGGACAGGTACAGTAGCAATAAGAGGCCGGAAAAGTTAAATGTGCATATAATGAACAGCTGGAGGACGAATTTGCAACTTATTAGGTCAATTGGCAACATGATTGGATCTAAAAAGAGCCTCTCAGAGTAGCAGTGTCTCTCAGAAGTCAAGATGGGCAGAGGATCACCAATTCCCCCAATGCTGTATCAAAAAATAGTGGAGCAATATCATGAAGGAGTTTCTCAGAGAAAAAGTGCAAAGAGTTTGAAGTTATCATCATCTATAGTGCATAATATCATCCAAAGAGTCAGAGAATCTGGAACAATCTCTGTGCGTAAGGGTCAAGGCCGGAAAACCATACTGGATGCCCATGATCTTCGGGCCCTTAGACGGCACTGCATCACATACAGGAATGCTACTGTAATGGAAATCACAACATGGGCTCAGGAATACTTCCAGAAAACATTGTCAGTGAACACAATCCACCATGGTATTCGCCGTTGCCGGCTAAAACTCTATAGGTCAAAAAAGAAGCCATATCTAAACATGATCCAGAAGCGCAGGTGTTTTCTCTGGGCCAAGGCTCATTTAAAATGGACTGTGGCAAAGTGGAAAACTGTTCTGTGGTCAGACGAATCAAAATTTGAAGTTCTTTTTGAAAAACTGGGACGTCATGTCATCTGGACTAAAGAGGACAAGGACAACCCAAGTTGTTATCAGCGCTCAGTTCAGAAGCCTGCATCTCTGATGGTATGGGGTTGCATGAGTGCATGTGGCATGGGCAGCTTACACATCTTGGAAGGCACTATCAATGCTGAAAGGTATATCCAAGTTCTAGAACAACATATGCTCCCATCCAGACGTCGTCTCTTTCAGGGAAGACCTTGCATTTTCCAACATGACAATGCCAGACCACATACTGCATCAATAACAACATCATGGCTGTGTAGAATAAGGATCCTGGTACTGAAATGGCCAGCCTGCATCCAGATCTTTCACCCACAGAAAACATTTGGCGCATCATAACGAGGAAGATGCGACAAAGAAGACGTAAGACAGTTGAGCAACTAGAAGCCTGTATTAGACAAGAATGGGACAACATTCCTATTCCTAAACTTGAGCAACTTGTCTCCTCAGTCCCCAGACGTTTGCAGAATGTTATAAAAAGAAGAGGGGATGCCACACAGTGGTAAACATGGCCTTGTCCCAACTTTTTTGAGATGTGTTGATGCCATGAAATTTAAAATCAACTTTTTCGTCCCTTAAAATGATACATTTTCTGAGTTTAAACATTTGATATGTCATCTATGTTGTATTCTGAATAAATATTGAAATTTGAAACATCATTGCATTCTGTTTTTATTCACAATTTGTACAGTGTCCAAACTGTTTTGGAATTGGCTTTGTAGTATATAATGTAGATTTATACTGTAAAATATGAAATTAAATGTATAATACTTATAGGGGATAGGGTAAGATTAGCCATTTTTCACTAATGTGGTCCTCAAGATAAGGGGAAATGACACAGAAGTACAATGAAAGTATCTATCCTATCCTATCCTATCCTATCCAAATGAAAGTATTCCTGTCATTTTAAATGATCACAATGTATCTATGACAAAGGGTTCTAAAAAATATGGCTTCTTATAAAAAAAAGTGTTCCCATGGCTCAGTTTGCCCCATGTTCGGGGTAAGTTGACCCGAGTCGAGTCAGTGGGTAAGATGCACCATCTGTGTGTAAAATGACTGAATCTGATTTAAGCCCATGTGAAATAAATAATAATTTAAAAACTGATTTAATAATTTCCTTTTACAGACAGTCATATTTTTTTTTTCTTGAAGTTAACTTTAACAATTTCAATATTTAATTGTTTGTTTCTAAAACAATATGTCGAACACCAAAGTTGTAGCCTTCCTAAAAACAGACTAAACAGAGAGTTTGTTGGCCATTAGTGACTACATGCAGAAAGATATTTTTATTTATTTATTTATTTATTTTTATTTGTTTTTCATAGCAATATCTGGCAACACTGCCAGAAATTAAACTGATAGTAATCAAAAGAGCCCACAGACACATCATGATATTGTCTGTCAGAAATGTTATCAACGCTGTCAAAACAGTAGCATATAAGACTTGTGCAGAGATCTGTAGAACAAGTATGTTACGTGTATGCTATTTCATATTGTAGTTAAATTTTGTAAGTCGTTATAAGTCATGCCAACAACATTCATAAGGGCACTAGACAAAGTTATCATCTATATAGCAATGATATGAATGAAAACTATAACAGTAATAGGCCTATGTATTGCTGAATAAATAATAAACAATTGATAAAATTATATACCCTAACCTAAAGTATTGGTGCAATGTGATATAATTTAACAATGCTCCTTCCTCCAAAATAGAGAAAACATCTTTCACAAACATCTACATATCTGTCTCTTTTAAAGTGTTTAGTGTATATAAAGAGTGGGGTTATTATAGCACAATTCCCACCCAGACCACACTAATTTTCAAACCCTGGCAACGGCCGTGGTGCCTTCCATTCCCCCACTGTGTTTCTCCTTTTCACAGTCTTGCAGAAACTTCTTTGGGCCACTGCCGCTCAAAATGTCTGTGCACGACCCTGCTATTCAAATTCATTCTGGTAGCACGTGAAGGCAGCATTAGTGAAAACAGGCAGAGACAATGGTAGCTTTAGCAACATTAGCCTTACAGAGAGCCAAGAAGCTCTTTTGGAAAACAAAATATGATGAGTGATGCTTAGTTTGTCTGGAGTCTGGATGTTTGTGCACACAGCATTGGTATCGATCTCCTTCAGAAGCAATCTTTGCACAACTCCAGTGCTGAACAGACCCTCGTTTGTGAGGCAGTCCGTCGTAAAATGTTAGCACAAACGGGGTTTTTTTTTTTTTTTTTTGGGACATTTCCTTCAGAAAGGTCAATGGAGACTCCTATGTTCGTTGGTGCATCCCAACACACGATGCTTTTAATGACTCTTTGGCGCTGACATTGTATCTTCAGAAGCTACAGCAAGAAAACATAAATGGCGGACCGCTGCTTCTCACTCAGGGCTGTGTATATGCTAATAGGGCAGAGAGCGTCACAAATAGGTGGGACTTTCACAGAGTATGACGTCATAGTCTGGAACTGATCGTGTGGACAGACTGTTTACAATTTTTTGGGATTATAAAACAATGAGTGAGTGGATTTTTACCATTATAGGCTGGTTGTTTTCACACACTGCAGCCACACAACTGTGTTAATCACCTTATAAAAGTGATTTTTGCATTCTATGGCACCTTTAAAGGGGTTATATGATGTTGCTAAAAAGAACATTATTTTGTGTATTTGGTGTAATTAAATGTGTTTATGTGGTTTAAGGTTCAAAAAACATTAATTTCCACATACTGTACATTATTGTTTCTCCTCTATGCACTGACTTTCTGAAACACGTCTTTTTTTACAAAGCTCATCGGTCTGAAAAGCGAGGTGTGCTCTGATTGGCCAGCTATCCAGTGCTTTGTGATTGGCCGAATGCCTTAAGTGTGTGCGATGCCCCTTGTCATACTGTGATGCGTGTCCCAGACAGAACACCGGCGAGACAAGACAAAAAAAATAAAACGCATTACAAATGATCCATTTGTTCCAGTGGGGACATAATTATGGATTATAATGACTTATACTGTGTTTTTACACGTTGCGTTGCATCGCACCATGCCGTGTAAACATAAAACCATGTCTGCATTTGTGATCGGAGAAACAACAAACAACAAGCTGTACTCTGCACCAGCGGTTCTCAATTCCAGTCCTCGCATCCCCAAGCTCTGCATATTTTGCACATCTCTCTTTGTAAACAAACCTCATTCAGATAACCAGCTCATTAGAAGTGAGCTCCGTGCATGAACTGTGTTACCATTGACATGGTCCCTACATAGTGTTCATTGCTCCCTACTCCCTGAGCAGGGGAAATCTGTCAAAGTTTACCTCGCTTCGGAACATTCATTCACGGATATGTGCTGCCTAACGTCTTCACACACGGACAAGTGTGACATCATATACCTCTGTAAATAAATACAATTTAAATTCACATCTCGCACACTTCAATGCACTTTGAATGGAACATATACGTTCGCTTCGAACTGGAATCATGGCAGAATATCCTGTGGTGTCAACTTTGCAGGGCGCTTACGTTCGAATAGAATGAACGTCTGTAGTGATAAGAGAAACATACAAAATGTGCAGAGCAGGGGGGCGCGAGGACTGGAACCGCTGCTCTACACTGCTCAAAACTCCAGTTTGAATCATCAGTGGCAAATCCTTGTAATCATATTAAATCGCCTTCTTTCTTTGTGGGAACATTTGGGTGGGGTTATGCAAATCTTCCCACATCGTGACGTAGATATGTGGGGGCGTGTTAGAACAAGCTGTTTTAGAGGGGTGTGTTTGACTCTTAACTTTTATAAAGAATATCTCTTTGGGTTTGAGACTTTAGTCTTTGCAACTTTACAGATCTTCTTTATGCACCAAGAGCTTGTTACACTCCAAAGAGAAACGAAAACTTGAAATCACATCATACGACCCCTTTAAATATCCTGCCTCCATTACATAGTTGTCACATCATTGTAAGTGTTTGAGTTATCATTGCAAACATGTGTTTATGTATATATTAGGGCCAGTGGTGTGCGGTGGTGTTCTAAAATGAGGAGTCAATTTTTTTTTATCAAATGTAAATTCATGTCCCAGTCACATTTACTTAGTTAAATAAAGATTATTTACCTTATCTTAATATATATATATATATATATATATATATATATATATATATATATTACATTAACAATGTAATGAATATTCTAATTATTAAAGCCATGTATGAATCTCATCAATTTAGTGTTTTTAGGCATTTTACATTTATTCCAAAATATTAACTCAAGGCAATAACAATTTAACCTGTTAACCTGCACCCCCCATAATGGGACTCACAGCTGAAAATGCCCTACCTAATTTAAAATTGCAACAGTTCCTGACTTCAGTGTGCTACACACACACATTTGGTGTCTTTAGAAAGAAGATCTTCAGAGCTGATAATGTAAAAAGATAAAAAGTTATAGAACTGAAGTGCCTTGAAATTTTTTTTTACCACTGAATTTTTTAAACATTTTTATTTCATATAATAATATATGAAATCAGTCCTTGAGCAATCCAGAAAAGTTATGGGTTGAAGGTCACATGTCTCATGAATTTCTATTTCAAACCTGAAGAAAATACAATGAAAATTTTGATTCCTGCAACCATTTTTCTGAGACTAGTATGTCTCAGAAGCAAAAATAAAAAATTTGAGCCGGGGACCTTGGGTTGAGTTTACACGGTATGACCCAGCAGCATTTACTACACAGAGCCGTACTTCACTGACAAACTATGCAATATCGCTTTCATTATTGGCGATAAATCGCCTGTGATTATGAATGCAATATTGTGTAGCTTGTCAGTAAACCACAGCTCTGTGTAGTAAATGCTGCTCCATCTGAAAGCATGTGATGGAGATTTACTACTAATCACAGAACCGGCATTACTGACAAGATGTGCATGATAATCGCATTTGATTATTTGCACAGCCCTAATTCCAGGGGCTAAATATCACATTATTGGGGTCGTTTCAACCCACGGACATGAAAAAAAAAAAAAAAACCCAGCAACAGTGTTAAAGTAGCCCAATTCTGCAGACTTGACAACACTAGCCATGTACCAGGGAGTGACAATGGTCATGAATATTTTGTGATTCACACCTGAGAGACAAAGGGTCCTCCCCTGATGGGCCAACAATGAGCAATGTGACTGCGAAGCAGGTAAGGAAGAATGTGAGGAGATTAAATTAAAGGGGGTTTTGATCATTTGTATTTTATTTACAAAAGTATAATCAAAATATTCACAGTGAAGGTCAAAGACACATTATTGAGCACACTGATCTAAATACTGAGACTTAAACATGCTTAGATTCTTACATTCATAGTGTTATAGTGTTTAGTGTTATATGGTTGTGCGTAACGTGCAGGCTATGGCATAGCCTGACGTGCACCTCTCCAAAAATGTCACAGCGCGTCAAATCTACGCGGACCGCAAGGGCTGTGATTGGTCTGCTAGTACCCCTCCCTCCGTATGTATTTGAGTTTTGTGTGTGTTTTTGCACTTTAAAATATTTTAATGTTACACCTTCTTATTTAAAATAAAATAAAGCAAAGAACAAGTGTCTTATCATTTATTATAAAACGTAACATTACATCACTTTGTTGTTCGCGACAAACAGTTGTTCTGTGCTGGTACGTTACAAGTCCTTGTGGAGATTGAAAGAATGCCATCTTCTGTTCCGTTGTCATCTCTTTTTTTGTAGTTTTAAATAAATTATCTGTTCTTTGATACTTATTTGCCACAGTCACGGCTGATGCTTCACCGACAAGCTGCTTCTTTTTCAGCTTTTGTCGTGGTACTGTGGGTAACATAAGCAACATGCCCATGGACACTGCAGACTAGCGGTTTGCATATGTACTGCACGTCGATGCGGACAACAATGCAGAACTATAAATGAAAACTGATGCACAACCTACGGCGTAGAGGCTACGGCCTTTAATCTGAACTCCTGGAATGCTGGTGTTCAACAAGGTGCAGTGGTCTTAACAGAATATTTTTCATTGTGGCAAAAAGTTTTTGCACCTTTATTGTTTCATCTAAATGTTCCTAAGGAACATAGGATTGTGATTATTCTGATGATTTTCAAACTTTTTAAAAAATAAATCCTTATCTATTTCATGACACTACAGCTTGTGATTCTACTTTAGTGGTGGTCATGTTTCAGGATTCCTTACCTAAGAAAAGCACTTTTGGAGACTCCAGGTAGTTTGCAGTTCTGGAAACTGGTGGCACTGGAGACTAAAGGGTTACTAATGGTTTAATTCTTTCTTTAACATTTAGGCTAATTCTTTACCTTAATATACATACATCTTGGTTTAGTCTAAGCCCTGTCTGTGAAACCAGGGGCCGGTTGCATAAAAGGTTTAGACTACTCTTAAACATTTAAAAAAAAAAATTTTAAGACTGGTCAATTTTTTTTTTTTTTTTTTTTTTTTTTTAACATTTGGTTACATAAAAACTTAGATTAACCTAAGTTGAATCCAAAATATAAGACTGATTACCCTTTGGTTAACTGCTAGTTGGTCAAAATGTAAGACTTTGTCTTAACATAGAGGCTAAGTTTATGCAACTGGCCCCAGGTCTTAAAGTCTTTTGCAGTTCATATCTTTTCTTCTAATGAAGGTTTTTTTTTTTTTTTTTTTTTTTTTTTTTTTTTTTTTAACCTGCTGCTCCAATGAGCATTTTTTGACCAATGGAGATGACTTTTGCAATTTCTATAATATTGAACCCTTTTCATGGGCATTTAATAATTTTTGACTTTTCAGTGTGTTAAATCTCATTTTTGGCCCATTTCACCTGTAAAAAACAAAAACAAAAAAAACCTGCTTAATAATTATACACATCTGAAAATAAGGTGTTTTTCACATTTTATCAATTATAAATGATTAAACAAAATTAATAGTTATGATCAAGATTTAAGTGGTTGGTTGTTTGTTATTGGTGAAATGAACTATGTGTTCCTCCTTATTTTATTTTTTTTTGCACCCAAAACTAAAAAAAAAAAAAAAAAAAAAAAACTCTGCATAATGTCTCTTTCTCTTTGAACTCAGTATATATCATAAGTCTTCTGTTTCTGAGTTTTTTGTGTCTATTATCCTTTACTGACCTAAACTACTTATTCATCACTTTCATAAAATGCAGTGACCCTGTTACCCTGTTTTATTATAACACTCTCAACTAACAGTCCTGCACTCTTTTAGGTTAGTTGAAACAATGAATTCTACTGCCTTTCTCTTAATAGTTCAACTGGTTGGGGCTAATGTCAAAGTCTGGAGTTTCCTCTGCCTGAGGTCTGTATGCATCACCTTATCCTTCAGGAGAGCTGCAGAAATATTTAAGTTTGGGGCAGCATTTAAGTTGAGACCTGCATTATTGAGTCTAAGGTTAAAAACCTGCATTATTAAGGCTAATGTTGGCAGTTTCTGCAGAGTGTTCCCCGAGTCTAAAGAGTGTAGAGATGTCAAATCTGCAAAATGCAGCCATTGCAGCAACATCCATGTCTGATTCTTCCCCTGGAGGATTGTCAGTTCCTTGTACTGTGCCTGAGACCATTGAAATTTTCCAGTTAAACTCTTTCTGAGGCACTTATATCAGTGATTCTGTTAAATATAGCCCATAGCATTGTATACTTGATCTACCCTGAACTCGGTATTACTATGATTCATTTTAATAGCAACAGGAAATTGTAATAATTAAACATTCTTTAGGAAGCAATTCTTGCAGTTATTGAATGCATGTGTGGGGAGAGCTTTAATATATTGTTAATGTTTGATATATGTTCTACTCAATTGTTTTCATAGAGGGAATCAAGATACAGTTCTAGTTTCACTGTATTTGTTCTCAAGAAATTTCTCTTTAAGAGATAAAAAAAAAAGTATTAGCTGTATGCAGTGTGACCCATATTTGGTTTTTGACCACTGAAACTGTAAAATTCAACTGTTTACAAGACATTGGGATCCCCATATCTCTCAAATTGAACCATATTTGTGACCCTGGACCACAAAATCAATCATAAGGGTCAATTTGTTGAAATTGAGATTTATACATCATCTGAAAGCTGAATAAATAAGCTTTCTATTGATGTATACTGTACAACAACTTGAAGAGCTGGAATCTGAGGGTGCAAAAAAATCTAAATATTGAGAAAATCGCATTTAAATGTCCATGAAGTTCTTAGCAATACATATTACTAATCAAAAATTAAGTTTTAATATATTTACGGTAGTAAATTTACAAAAAATCTTCATGGAAAATGATCTTTACTTAAAATCCTAATGATTTTTGGTATAAAATAAAAATCAATAATTTTGACCCATACAATGTATTGTTGGCTATTGCTACAAATATACCCATGTGACCTAAGACTGGATTTGTGGTACAGGGTCACATATTACCTTAAAAATTAAGATACTGTAAAAAGGTTTTACTATTCACTATTAACTAGCTGCCTATTTTATTATTATTTTATTAATTTATTAATAATACATTATTTTATTATTATTAATGCCTTATTCAGCATGATCATTTTCTAGATCTCTTAACCCTACCCAATACCTAAACATAACTACTACAACTATCTTACTTATCAGTAACCTATTTAAGTCACAGCATTTGATTTATCACACTAAGATGTATCGTGACTTCAGTTTTATTTTGATTAATTGTTCAGCCCTCTTATATAATTTTACATTTTAGTTCATTTTACTTCATATAATTTTACACATTAATTGTTAGCTTTTCCTCAACTGATGGACCCTCTGCAGTTAAGATTTCACAAAGCCTTGTCTTAAAAACCCTGCTCTAAACCACTAAGTTTATGCATATGATGAAATTTGCCAAAAAAAAAAAAAAAAATGGTTTGAATTTTGTGAGAAATACAAATACCGTTGGAGTAACTTTAGGAACTGGGCAAACAAACACTGTTTAAAAAGACCTTCAAAGTTGACACTGCATATTGATTGAATGAATGTGAGTGATATAAATTTAATGTTAGCAGGCCATCCTAAAGCCAGCATACTGTAGAGTCACGTTGCAAGAGCCGAAAAGCCCAACAGGCACAGATGGTTTCAATCAGCACTTCCAAAAAAAAAAAAAAAAAAAAAAGTAAAATAAAATTTTTTTTTTAAAAAAATAAAGCACACAGAGCTCCCTCATCTGATTTTGCATTCTCTCTCTCTCTCTCTCTCTCTCTCTCTCTCTCTCTCTCTCTCTCTCTCTCTCTCTCTCTCTCTCACACACACACACATACACACACACACAGACACACACAACAACAACAACTCTCTCTCAAACATGTGTGTTATATATATATATATATATATATATATATATATATATATATATATATATATATTTACACACACACACACACACTTCCTTCTGAACTTTTTTCTCTACATTAAAGAATTCCTAGTTGGAAGTTTTAGTGCATGTCATTTAGCATGTGGTGGTTGCCCAGCATATCAATGGCTATTTAAAGCAAAGTGCATTAACTGAAGTTTAATTTCCATTCTACAGTTTGACATCTGGACTTGTCTAAAATGAGAGCAATATTTAAGGGCTCTGAATGGAAGTTGTGTTGAATTGTGGCTGCAGGGGTGGCACATTAAAGACATCTTTTAGCTTTATATCAGCTCCGAATGGAAATGAATGTCACAAATTTCATGCATGCTTTGAAGATGTGTGCAAGATATGAAATAACTGGGGAGTTATGTTAAGTTTTCTAAACTAAACACATTATCATAATAGTTGTATGTCACTTAGTAAAATTGTTAATTCCACAAAGCATTTTCAGTAAGATTAACTGATGTTACTTTTGCAATGCTCAAAACTGACCCCTTGAATAGCTTGAATCTCTTGAGACAACAATGCTGTGGAAACACTAACAGCTCTTATTTAGTAAGATAAACAGGAAGTAGGGGTTTGTTTCATTTTGAAGAAAGATGGCGCAGTCACGTTTGTAGATTCAGTGGAGTTCAAATGTGTTTACAAATCATACATGTATTTATGGAAAGAGTGTCTGATTTCAAATTTTCAGCATTTGTTCCAAATTGTTGTTGTAAAGGGTTCTCTGTAAAAATGTCAAAATTGTGCGGATATCAAATTGTGCAGGCATCATGACGATTATGCCAAAAATGTTAGATTGGATCTCCAAGAAGCCAAATAAAATAAAAAATAAAATTTATTTATTAAATGTTACTTTATTAAATGGCAGTGTTTTGAATTCTAGTTTTGCATTGCATTTACATAAATAACTACTTATGACTGGTACATCTCTGATGATTGTGCCAATGTTGTTTACAATCAAAGATTAAAAAAAAAAAATAAATAGATATTGACAGCTATTTGGGGGATATATATAACGTGTTACAAATGTATTTTTTGGACCAGTTTTAAAGTTTTATTGCATTTGTTCCTGAAATCCACCCTTCTGCTGGTAACAAAATAATCCATAATTTTTTCTGGATCAAAAGTATCCCAATAGCCGCAGAGATGTGGATCGAGGACGCCGCAGTGGAGCCGGAGCGACAGAGGTGGAGCCGAGAGGGGATGAAGGAGCCTGACGGAGCGACGAGGTGAAGCCAGAGGAGTGGAGTCCCGAGGCACAGAATGGTCAACGCCAGACTAAGGTGGAGCCGGAGGGACGAGGGAGCCAGGCAGAGCTTGTGGACTGCCGGGCCACGACGGAGAGGAGGGAGCTAAGAGCCATGGTGGAGCCGACGGGTCAAAAGGCAGATGCGGAGTCCAGGCCTTGGAGCCTGGAGGTGGAGGTGAGGGAGACTCTGACCACGGCGACGCTGGAGGATGGCAGTCCCGCTGGGCTCGCACCACATAGATGGTGGGCTGAGGGTGAGCAGAGGGGCTGCCAGACGATGGAGGCAGGAGTGGATGGGAGGGTGGCCACATTCTAGGAGCAGGCACTGGAGGACACTTTCTAGGATCGGAATCCCCCTCGGGGCTGGACGAGGAAACCAAGGATGAAGGAGGGCTGGACGGGACCAGCAGAGACGACAGAGAGAAGAGAGGGGCCAGCTCAATTTCCAGTTCAGATTCCCAGTCAATGAGATCCTCCTCCTCATTTTGGGGCCCCATAGTCAGCTCACCCTCAGCCGTTGTGAATTCAGAGCGAAGGAAGGGATCCATGAGGGAATCACAAAGGAAACAAAAAGACTGGGAGAAAATGTGAAACAAAATGGAGGACAGACAAATGGAATTTAAACTGTTATGGTCAGGTTGAACAACACAAACTGAGGATTTAATCCAGATCAAATCTAATCTGAATTCAGAATGCTTTTTTTTTTTTTTGAACAACCCATTTTCAAGATTTTATCCAATCCGTTGGCCAAAATCCTATGATCCTATAATCAGATTACTTTTGAACAAATGGCCGCAGTCTCTTGACCAGATCCTGTGTTTAAAACTTTTGGGAGGGTTTTGTCTGATAACCAAAACCAGTTAACATCAAATCTTGTCTGATACCCAAAATCTGTATTTTGAACTGTAATTTCTCTGGTCCCCAAAATTGTATTAAAATATTCAGACTGAAAGGTTGCTACAACAACAAACTGAAACAGTTACAATATACCATGAAATATTCTTACTCTGCAAATATATGATTAAAATCCTTTTTTTGAAAGGCTAAAATAACAAGAAAGCATAGCGCACCAATCATCATCTGCTTGTTGACATGCAGTTAATCTAAATTTAAATGTATAATGGGAGTCCACATACTGTTTCTTCTGAGATGGACTTAAAAAAATCAAACATTTTAACTGAAACGCTAATCATCCATTTGGGTTATTGGTGCCTGGACCCCAATGATTTCAACTATATTTTAAATTAAGAATTATCTCTTTCCACAACCATTTTAAATGAGCTTATGCATTCTTTTTATGCCAAACACTCAGTCAGAGTGTTCTAGTGTGTATGCATCATAAAACTGATATAGGACACAATACACAGTGAAATATATCTGTGCTAAACTGTTTTGCCTCTAACCCAATGACAAGTTAATATGAATGGCTAACTATAGACATTTAGTTTCCTAGTGTGAAATTTAGTTGCATATGCAAGTGATTTACTCACAGTGTTGATTTATATAGTAAGGATGTAGCAGTGTAAATCTGACATTCATCTGAGATTTTTTGGGTCATGCACTCCATTTAGATCTGCTTGTAGGGCTGCACGATATTGAAAAAAAAAAAACTCACACTGCGATATTTTGTTTTCTGCAATATATACTGCGATATGAAAAAATAAATAAATCACCAGGGGTCTCATTTATAAAACTCTCTTTAGATGTCATCCTAAAAGTGTACGTAGGCACAAAAGATAGATTTTGCATACCCACAAGAGTTTTCAGATTTATAAAACCATGCGTACGCCAGAACCTGCACAAAAATCCCTTTATAAATCCCAGTCAGGAGAAGATTGTGTGTACGTGCATCTCCACCTCGTCTCCTACCCGAAATAACCATTTATGGAGCTTACAACGCCTTGTTTTACTATGCATATTATTTCCATGCATATTCAAATGCACGTGACACCATGTTTAACACCAAGACATTGAGGTTATGTGAGTATGAGATTGTGGTTTTATTTGTGTTTTTGAAATTAATTTTTATTGCTAAAAATTATCCAGTATCCTTGTTATGTTTTATAATAAATATATGAAAATATCCATAAAAAACAAAATGGTTTAAAGTTATTCTCAGATATATTTTAGAATAGAGTTGATCTCATTCTTTTACACTGGCCAAATAGTATTTCAATTGTTTTAAACAATTCAAATCAATTAAATGTATGCAGTTTTGCTGATGAACATCTTTTAGCTATTTTTAGTGGAAACAGATAGGCCCTTATTGCAGTGTAAATACAATTGTCTGATTAGGCTTGTCACTGACAAAGTATTTTAAAAAGGAAACGTGCAAATCTTACCATTTTCTCCTTGTTATATCCTTCAAATATAGTGGTATTTTTCATTATGTTGTTGAGATGCATTCACACGACATCAGCACCTCTGTGCAGCTGCGGTTGTACAGTAAGCTATTATCATTGGTCCTTTGCCGGACAATGGACCTTTCGACCACTGAATCCAGCAGTGTCCACCATAATATCGAAGTAAGTGGGCATCATTGATCATTGTTCTCGCTAAAATGTGATCTGTAGTTTAGTTTAAAGATGAATTATTGTGCACCTATAGCACTCCTCGCTGTTATTAAAACATAGCATACCACTGGAAAATTATTTAGCCTATTGTTAATAAAATTATGTAATTATGTTTTTTGTAAAATTATGTAATTTCAGTGTATATCTCCATTAATGCGAGTGGAGTATTTAATGTAAATGTGTATATCGACATGAAAAACAGAGTGTAAAATCGCTGTTTACTTAATTACTTTTCTCACTTCAGGAAAAAGAGTTTGTACGCATGGTCAAGTATGTTCGTACGGTGCGGTACGGAAAGTTCATTTTTTTATAAATCACAATATGTGCGTGGAAAATTGCGTACACATGTTTCTATGCCCAGTTTGTGTGTATGCAATGTTTATAAATGAGACCCCAGATTACTTGAATAGCTCTAATTTAGGGCTGCACGATTAATTGCATGTGATTGTCTCGTCAGTAAAGCCGGTTCTGTGATTGGCAGTAAATGTCCATCACTTACAACACAGAGCCGTAGTTCACTGACAAGCTATGCTGATCATCAATCATAACTCCAAGGCTTCTGGCTGTTTTTGAAGGAGTTATGGTTGATGTGCCTAACTGGATGGTGAAATTGTGATGAAACGATAGGTTTGCTGGAACCACAAGCAGGTCTGTCTTGGCAAGGTTGAGCTGAAGGTGATGGTCCTTCATCCAGCAAGAAATGTCTGTTAGACAGGCTGAGATGCGAGCAGCTACCGTAGGATCATCAGGATGGAATGAGAGGTAGAGTTTAGTGTCATCAGCATAGCCGTGGTATGAAAAGCCATGTTTCTGAATTACAGAACCTAATGATGCCATGTAGACAGAGAAGAGAAGTGGTCCAAGAACTGAGCTCTGAGGCACCCCAGTAGTTAGATGTTGCGACTTGGACACCTCACCTCTCCAAGATACTTTGAAGGACTTATCTGATAGGTAAGACTCAAACCACTGGAGCGCAGTTCCTGATATGTCCTTTGCCAGTATGGTTGACAGGATCTGGTGGTTAACATGGTTCGCAAGTGGTAGTGATAGTAGTGATCTGGAAACACATAGTAAGAATTGGTTATAAAAACTGAAACAGAAGTGAAACAAGTAGTAGGAAAAAGGATTAATCAAAACAATACTTATATCCCTTGCCGGTGTCCCTGCCTGGTGGAGTCGCATTGTAGAGTTGATGGTCTTTACACTTTACACAGGGCTTAACAGGAGGGCTGCTGCGACCACTGCCGCGGTATACTAACCTTTTTTATACCCGTCAGACAAAACGGAAATTAAATTCAGCTGAACACACTTTACTGTTTATCACAACAAAGGTCTAAGCAAGCGCAAGACACTGACAAGGTATGCGATAGAGTACGAGACCAAATGCAGCACGTCTCAACACAGTAAACAAACATGCATTTTGTTACGTCCGCAGCCATAACACACGAGAGGACATAGACTTACACAGCTCATACAATAGGGAATTTATTACCAAAATGATAAACATGACGATAGGAAAATTATCCAAAGTAAAACACAACAATAGGGCACACAGAACCACTGCCGAACACCCCGCCCGCCACACAGATTTGGCCGCTTGGTCTTCTTATGCCAAACATACATGATCCACATGTCCCGGCAATCAGTCCCTAATAAAACAAAGACACAACATACTCGCCCCCTAGAGGACAAACAGATCATAACATAAAACAAACGAATCACAAATACATGAATATGTAACACGTTTCCTAGCAATGACAACTGTGCTTAACCCTAATGAGACAAGAAATAAATACACTTACGATCTGCTTTTAACTTCCACTGATTTAACTGCATCTCTCAAAGAGTATTTCTTTACACTGTCTTTTGCTAGCGCTTGAACACACTTTACTGTTTATCACAACAAAGGTCTAAGCAAGCGCACAACACTGACAAGGTATGTGATAGAGTACGAGACCATTACGATGGCTCAGGCGAGCCCAGACCCCATCATCTTTGCCAGGGCGTTTGTGCCGCTAGCCCTCAACAGCTCCCTCGAGGGGGAAACCCTCGCGACACTGTTTTGGATCAGGATAACTTTCCATCATCCCATGGAGTTCCCATCCCACCGACCTTGACTGGAAGGAGACATTCATCTGGTGTCTGGAGAGTCCCCGATCCGGAACCCCTCAGCCAGCAGTTCCTGAGTCCAGTTAGCCATCTGCATTAATGAACATTGTGGCAAGCCTGCCCGTCCCAAAGCTCACTCCAGAGCCTGTTCCTCAGAAGCGCCCTCCAGTGCTCGCTCCTCGTAAGCGCCTTCCAGAGTGCCCTCCAGTTCCCACTCCTCATAAGCACCTTCCAGAGCGCCCTCCAGTGCCAGCTCCTCGTAAGCACCTTCCAAAGTTTACTCCAGTGTCAGCTGAGGCCCCAGAGTTCACTCCAGTGTTGGCACAGTCCCAGAGTTAAGCCCAGGGAGGGCTCCTGTTTCTGAGTTAAGCCCAGGGAGGGCTCCTTTTTCCGAGTTAAGCCCAGGTTGGGCTCCTGATCTCCAGTTCAGCCCAGGAGGGGCTCCTGTTCCCGAGTATAGCACACGGAGGGCTCCTGATCCCCCAGTTCCAGGAAGGGCAACATATCTCCTGTCAGCCCCAGTGTTTGCTCCAGCCCCAGGGCTTGCTCAAGTGCCCACTCCATTCTGCCTAGTCTTCCCCAATATATTTTTATTTTTTTTTTGGGGGGGGGGTCATATACCCATGGCCAAGCTCAGAGGCTGCTCTGCCATGGCCTCCTGAACTACCTGCTCCATCATGGCTGCCCAGGTTCCCAGATCCGCCATGGACACCCGAGTCTCCTGATCCGACATGGTGCCCCTGAACAGGTACCACCTGTGCCCACCCCCCTCCCCACTGGATGTTGTGTGGTGCAAGGTCGCGCCTTTTGTTAGACTCTGTTCCGTGTTTTGTGCGTGTCTTTGCTCCTCATGTTGTGTTATCATTCCTCCCAGGTGTTCCCAGTTTTGTTCATCAGTTCCAGGTATTCCCTGTGTAGTAAATTTGGTTCCAGGTGCGTCCCATCCATGTCATGTGCTTACGTAGTGTTTCCTGTGTTCTGTTCGGGGTCCAGTATTGTTTGTCTACACTCTGTGCTTCATGTGATTCTGTGTGAAAATAATTAAAATCTGTGATAGTACTCCTGGTCTCCGTGATCCTTGCTCCGTGCTTCACACAGTAGCTACCCGTGACAATAGGCTACAATATAAATGTTTTTGTGTAATAACATATAATATTTTTCTGTCCTCTGATAAGCATTGTTCTGGGCTGCTGTTCCCAAAAGCATCAATGCTTTCTTGCGATACTTTTGGGAAGCGCATCCCTGTTTGAATGCACTGTCAGAAGTGAGCAACAAAATACTAGTCTGATGCTGTCTACACTGGATGTGGTGTGGCGCGACAACAAATAACACGACAGTAAACAGCTGCTGCGTTTTATTCATGACGAACTGACACAAAGTTCAAATGATTTGCAATGGATTTGCAACAGCCCTATCTGTTTGACAAAAATCTCATTGCTGCTAGTTCTTATTAGACATCAACATACACCAGTCTATAAAAATGGTGAGAACATGCAGGAATTGAGTTCCCTAATTTCCGTTCCTTTCTTCTTGCATCCTAGATTGGGGAGACTTTTCTTTTCTTGAAAAACAAAAACAAAAAAGTTGCGTGTTCTGTGCTAGACTAACTGAGACTTGTCATGGCACTTGTATTCTGTTGTTGTTCTCTCACTGGTCTGATTGCTTCTATTGTTCTCATTTGTAAATTGCTTTGGATAAAAGCATCTGCTAAATGATTAAATGTAAATATGACTAGAAGGAGGATTTAGTGACATTAGTAGTGTCATTCCTTCTCATGCTGCTTTCTCACTCCATTTTTCTCATGCTGGTTTATAGATATACACATGCATGCTGTCATGTGCTAAGCCTGAATTCCAGAGATGGGGAGAGGGAGGGGAGTGAGCAATGTGAGAGAGGGAGGGAGCAATGTCAACAGCTTTGATTCCAGCACAGTCAGCTGAAATCCAGACTCTGGTGCAGTAGCACTCAGGTCGCTCTGGGGTGGAAGTATCAGTTTGCTTTTTTATACTCTTTTAAGCACAGATTTAAAGGTTTAAAATAAAAGAAAATAAGTAGGTCTGAGAGGATTTGGATGCCTACATTTAAAGGGCACTAGGAAATATTCTGGTTGACAGTGAATAGGGCAAGGATGAGATATCCAAAAGGGCTGGTCTCTGAAGTGGGTAAGTACTTGCATCCTTCCATCTTAGTGCATTTAATTTTTGAAAACCTTTTCATAAGATCAAATGCTCATCTTTAGTGCATCAAATACATTTTACATTAAGAAGCAATATTATGTGAGGACTGTTTAAATGGCAGATGTAAGCTTTGAGTCAAAAAAGAAAGTGTGTGGCTGTTTCTGCTGCCTGTGACAGCACCATGACTGACATCTGTATTAGGTCTGAGGAGGGTATGGCATGTTGAAAAACTAAGGATAAGAATTAAAGAATGATTATTGGTAATGCTTTATTTTAAGGTGTCCTTGTTACACACATTAAATATACTTATTATTATAATAACAATAAATGATGCATAATTACATGCAAGTAACCATAAGACAAACCATATAGTAAGTACATGTGGTTAATTAATTTTACTCAGTACTTAAATGTATAATTACACTGTAACAAGGACACCTTAAACTAAAGTGTAACAGATTATTTTAGGATAATGCAAAACTCCACCCCTGGTCAGTAATTTCCTGAGCATCTGATCACCTATCACAGTGCTAAGCAAAACATGCTAATGATATGCAAAGTCCAGATGTTGGGACATGCTGTCATCCAGTGCTTTCTGACTTTAGGAGAATCTCCAAGTTACTGGTATCTGTTCAGTAAACAGTGTGTCTGTTCCGCTTGTTGAGGGTGAAACAAATAAATGACATTTGTTTCATGTTTACATTGGGCTCTCCCCACCTGGTACAATATTCTGATTGTTTGCATCTTGTTTTTAAGCCCATAAATAATAATGTACTTGTTCTAATACATTTATATTGTACTCATATTAATATATTTTTTAAAAAGCAACTTAACATTGCTGGTAGGTTATCATTGCACAAATTAACACACTCTCTACATTTTAAATATAAAAATTAGAAGAGTTCTAAACTAATGTGCTGTCTTCACTGTATTTTACTCACACACATTTAGTCACCCACACAGATCGCGTTGTGCACACACAGACATTCAGCAACACAAACTTAGCGCTGCCCCACAGTTTTATCAATAAAATACCTTTATCACTCAAGAGATTATCTTTCTCAAGAAGGAACTGGTAACATCATTGTTTCTAAATTCACTGTTAATAGAGAAACGCTGCAAAACGGTGGTAATTCTACTTACACAGCCTCTCTCTCTCTCTCTCTCTCTCTCTCTCTCTCTCTCTCTCTCTCTCTCTCTCATAAATGAACAGTTGGTAAATTACACTTTTTTGATAATAGAATATTGAAGTGGAGATCGCAAGCTAACCAGTGTTTTCAGAAAGCAATCGTGTTTATCCACAGTGAAGAGAGAGTGCATACTAGTGCTAAGTGGTTCTCCATGGCTGCTACTGTTCAACAAACAAGAATTGCCATTCTTATCTTGCACAGTTGGTTGATTTAGGATGCCTCACATGAACAAGGTTCATCTCACCAGTAGCGCATGTTCTTTAGGACCTCTGTCCTTCATCATGCAGCTACTGTTCACCTTTCACCTTGCAAGGATGTTTGGAGTTTTGAGTTGCGTGATGAACTTTGGAATTGGTTATTATATGACAAGTCTTTTCAGTTCCCCATGGTAAATCAGAGAGAAAGAAACATGCAAATCATAAAATACAGAGTGTTTTCTTAGCTTTGGTCTCTTTGGCTGCAGAGCATTAGGAGTGCAAGGGAACTGTTCTGATTGACTATGTTTTTGAGGTCAGGGTAGACATACACATTGCCTGTCATTGCGCCTGGTTGAATTTGACAACTGAGCTAGCAGTGCAATTACTTCAAAAACATTTGTTTTAATTAATTAATTTCTTTTTTGATTATGCGATGTTAACTTGCCTTAACCCCTTGACTGACAAAGATTGGTGACGGACTTAGATTATTATTTTTTCAATTTCAAAGCACGTCAACTAACATGAACAAACAATTAACATTTTTTACAGTATTTATTAATCTTTGTTTACATTAGTTAATACAAATACTGTTGTTCATTGCTAGTTCATGTTAGTTCACATGAAAGTATAGCTATATTAGGTCATAAGTCACACGGCTATTGGTAGCAATAGCCAACAATACATTGTATGGGTCAAAATGGGTCAAAATGATAAATTTTTCTTATATGCCAAAAATCATTAAGATATTAAGTAAAGATCATGAAGATATTTTGTAAATTTCCTACCACAAATATATCAAAACTTAATTTAGTAATTAGTAATTAGTAATATGCATTGCTAAGCACTTAATTCGGACACTAAGGAATTAATTTGGACATCTTTAAAGGTGACTTTCTCAATATTTTAACTTTTTTGCACCCTCAGATTCCAGATATCTCAGCCAAATATTGTCATATCCTAACAAACCATATGTCAAGCTTGTTTATTCAGCTTTTAGATGATGCATAAATCTCAATGTAAAAAATGAAATAAAAAGGCCCTTATGACTGTTTTTGTGGTCCAGGGTCAAACACACACACACACACACACACACACACACACACACACACACACACACACACACACACACACACACACACACACACACACACACACACTCACACACAGACACAAACAGCAATTTAAAAATGTTAGGACACCTTAATAAATTCCATGGTTTTCTGTATCAGGGCATAGTAAAAAAAATAAAAATAGGGATTCTTGCCAGGTCTTAATTTTTGGAAAATAAAACCTCAGATGAACAACAACACATTTACCAAAAACTATCCCAAAATGGAAAAGCCATGTGTGACAAAGTTACATAGGAATACTGTACTGTACGGAATTAAGAGGGTAGGTAGCAGTTGGCAGTTAACTGATCATCAGCCAGTGTGAGAACCTCTATATAAGCAGAAGTTTTAGCAGCTTGCTGGTCTGGAGCCTTCAGGTGTTTGTTAACACAATGCCAAAGAGAAAAGACATCAGCAATGATCTTAGAGAAGCAATTGTTGCTGCCTTCAATCTGGGAAGAGTAAAACAGTCATTTGCAAACAAACTGAAGTCCATCATTGCACAGAGCTGAAGATAATTCACAAGTGGAAGACATTCAAAAAAGAATCCAATCTTCCCAGGAGTGGACATCCCAGCAAATTCACCCCAAGATCAGACCGTGTAATGCGTGTAATGCTTGAGAAATGGCAGAAAACCCAAGAACTTCACTGCAGACTCTACAGGCCTCAGTTAACGTCAAATTATAAAGTTAATGACAGTACAATTAAAAAAAAAAAATATGGGGCAAATAAGAAGAAAGCCTCCTCTATCTATCTAAAAAAAAACAAAAAAAAAAAAAAAAAACATGGCAGCATGTTTTTGGTTTGCAAAGTTAAGGGGCCCATCATAACTAACCCATTATTAATTACCCCTACTCTAACATCAACTCATGGTTTGTTAATGCATTGTTTTGTCATGACTTTACTTGAGAGGGCCCACAATAATTAACTCATTATTAACTACATTTATATTTATGCATTTGGCAGACGCTTTTATCCAAAGCGACAGTGCATTCAGGCTATACATCTTTTTTACCATGTGTGTTCCCTGGGAATCGAACCCACAAACATGTTGCGCTACATACACAATGCTCTACCACTGAGCCACAGGAACACTAACATTAAATCATGTTTGTTAAAGAGAAAAATATCTCTTTTCCAGTTAGGTAGCTATCCTTCAATGTAAACAGTCTGCAAAGTTGTTAATCAAAAAAGAGTCGACTCAGAATCACCTTAACGAGTCGTTATATTTTCGTATCTTCTGCCTGTTGCCGGTATACTTCACTGGGTAACACATTAGCATAATTAGGGGAAGTCGTGGCCTAATGGTTAGAGAGTTGGACTCATACTCCAAAAAGGTTGTGTGGGTGGTAGGTGGGGGGAGTGAATGTGCAGTGCTCTCTCCACCCTCAATACCACGACTGAGGTGCCCTTGAGCAAGGCACCAAACCCCCAACTGCTCCCCGGGCACCGCAGCATAAATGGCTGCCCACTGCTCCAGGTGTGTTCTTGGTGTGTGTGTGTGTTCACTGCTGTGTGTGTGCACTCTGGATGGGTTAAATGCAGACCACGAATTCCGAGTATGGGTCACCATACTTGGCTGTATGTCACGTCACTTTTACTTTCATAATCCCTGCCTGTCCACAAAATACAAACACTCTCTGTGTCGAGAAGATGCTGTGTTCCATGATACCACAGCAATACAATTTGAATCTTTTGTTGTGCTCGTCATTTTATCTTCGTTGGCTTCTAATCTTCCTTATTTGGACCAACAAACGTCTCTAAAACCACAACCTGTAAGTACGATTGATATATATACATTTTCAATTGAGTGGTCAAAATATCTAGTTTGTTTTTAAATTTTATTATTATTATTTTTTTTTAATGCTAACGTGATGTATACCTAGTGCAGTACAATATTACTGTTTTATGGAAATAGTTCTGATAATTCGCTGTGAATCCCCTATTTCCTAAGAATGTGTTGATTAATGTAGTTGTTGTTCTAATTACTTCATTTAATAATAAAGAATGTAGTGTAGCGCACAGACTTTATAATCATTGTGAAAGTGCTGTTTATGTTATAGGGTTAATGCAGGGAGTAAAAGACCCGGTAGAGAGAGACAAGTTAGTTAGGCTGGTGCGCATGTATTTTGTCTGTCATTCTTCAGACATTAAAGTAGACATATTTTGGTTTTCAAACTGTATTGTTTCATCAGTTAGTCACGTTAGCATTCGGCAAAAGTATCCACCATTATTGTTTTGTTAAGTGCTTACAGTTTAGCAGCTAAACATTAGCTGTGGGCACGATTCGCTTGCATACCTGTTAAACAAAATGTTTTTATGTCATTATTTTAA
This sequence comes from Cyprinus carpio, assembly GCF_018340385.1. Classification (NCBI taxonomy): domain Eukaryota; kingdom Metazoa; phylum Chordata; class Actinopteri; order Cypriniformes; family Cyprinidae; genus Cyprinus; species Cyprinus carpio. Next base: position 366,696 of record NW_024879360.1, read on the forward strand.
GAAGGGATTGGAGCACTATATTATTGTTTTATGAAAAGGTGCATGCTAGGGTTGCCAGGTTGTCACAACAAAACCCACGCATTCTGGGGTGTAAAATACACGCTTTCAGTCGGGGTTTCCCTGGTAAATTCACATTCCAGTGCCTAAATATGACGTTATTGGGGTCGCTACAACCCGCGACATCAAAAACAATGTGGACTTGGCAATGCAGATGGTAGCGCTCGCTAACTTGTTCAAGTGCTCCTCTTCATGCCAATTACAACCGGCTTGGCCAGCTGACCAATCAGAGCAGAGTAGGCTTATGGAAGGGAGGGGTTTACAGACATTTCACTCAGAACTGAATCGAACAAACCATTTTGAAATTATGGACAAATTACTCTATGTATAAATGTATATTCTGGGAAAATTAGTGTTTTCTGACCTTAGATGCATTTAAACCAGTTGTAGGGGACTCCAACACAATATTAGGACACTTTAAAAAACCATATAACCTGCTCTTTAATGCATTATTTTGTCATGACTTTACTTGAGAGGGCCCACAATAATCAACTCATTATCGACTACACATACACTAACATTAACTCATGGCTTGTTAATGCATTATTTTGACATGACTTTACTTGAGGGGGGCCATCATAATTAATTCACTGTTAACTGCTTACTAAATTCAATACAATAAATTCATACTTTCTATCAAAAAGACATGCACTAACACAGCAAGTATTTTACTGGTTAAGAGATGTGGTGTGGATTTTCAAGAAGTCAGAGTACGGAGGTACAGTATCATCACGGCCTGCATCTGGATGGACAGTGAACTGTTTCCAGGCATTTCTTCAGGATTGTTCTACAAATGTTCTTTGTGGATTTTGAGGTTTTATTTTTATTTTGCTGTTTATAGGTCACAGCAGGGTGAGAGAAATGGAAAAATAACAAAACAAAACAGACAAGAAAAAAAATCAGAAAGATGAAGGTGTCGATAGATCATATTGTTTTAAGATGTCTAAATTTTTTTTTTTTATTTTATTTTTTTTTTTTTTCTTATTATTTATTTTATTTGATATTTGCTTTAGTTTACCCATAAAGGTTAATTAATGCATTAACTATCAAACATGTACTAACATGTAATTAATGCTGCCATTATTCATGCGTGAATCCATATGACTCCAGTTGTAGTTAAGGATAGCTCTTTATTAATTCTTGATTAGTTAACTTTAATAATCATTAGTATTTGATTAATTAAGTATTAATTTAGGCATTAGTACATGATTATTAACTACGATTAATTTTATATATAATCATTTATAAGTAAAAAATTATGTTGGCTGAAAAATGGCATATATTTAAATGTGCAGAATTATTAGGCAGGTGTTCTTTTAACTGGGCTAAAAAAAGAGATTTAACACAATGAAAATTCAAACATTATTAAATGCCCAAACAAGCAGGAGGGATTGATGTTAATGTTGATAGCTCCGTGGAGCATAGGTTTATGCAGTTGACAGTCACATAGCAACAATAAAAAATACATTAAAAAAGCCTAAATATTCGATACCGAATGGAATCAAGGACTTGTGAATCAAATCGAATATGGAAATCCATATTGTCAGAACGCTTAAATGACTATTGACAGCATTTACGACTCCTCCTGTAACATTTATTTGTTTTTGTCAGAACTGGCATATTTTTGTACAAAATTGAGTCAGTTATGTTGGTTACATGTGATGGTGTGGCTTAGGTTTTCACAGTGAAAGTTTTGAACAATTCTTCCCTAAAGGCTGTAGTCTTTCTTTTATCTAACAAGATAGCAGAGAGAGGAAGTTATTTGGAGAGAATAGAGAAGAGATAGGGAGGGCTGGGCTTCCCATCATCTCTGTTGCACGTAGGCACTTAAAGGTGCAGTATGTAATATTGACAGCTAGCAGTGTAAATGGGTACTGCATTCCAAATTAGAAATTATTGGAGAACTTTGTTCCAGGAGATGACGTAGGAGGCATAAGTTGCGCACGCACTGGTTAGATATGCTAGTCTCGTGAGTTTGTTAACAGGAGCAAAGTTAAAACCAGTCTCAAAGGAAACAAAGGAAAACCAATCTCCTCTTGGCTTATATTGAAATCCTCCTACATTCTTCTTTACAAATCCTCATTTTGTGCTTCTAATTCATGACCGGCAATTTGTTTAGCTGTCTCTCCTCCACGCTTCCTCATTCATCACTAATCACCACTGCGTGCACTATGCATACGTCCTACATTATCCCCTGGAATGGCTTGCAGATATGACAGTCAGCAGAAGTGAGAAAAAAGTATTTATAAAATTTAAAATATGTATATTTTTCTTACAAAAATGCATCGATTCGCTGCAGGAGGCCTTTTTTCACTCCCCAGAACCGTGAGAGGCATGTTTTATTATGGATGCATGTGCTTTATTTAACTACTTTTGGACTGTTGAACAAAAACACCCTCCAAATCCAAGCATAACCGATGTAAACAGCATATCCGCGTGACATTTTCTTTGCATACAAAAAGTAGTCTTGTAGCTTTATAAAATTACAGTCGAACCCCTGATGTCACATGGATTATTTTACAGATCTCCTTGCTACATTTCTTTTGATGGTGTTAATTACATTGCTGTCTTTGGGAGGGTCAGAGAGCTCCCAGAATGCATCAAAAATATCTTAATTTGTGTTCTGAAGATGAACAGAGGTTATTCAAGTTTAGAACGACATGAGGGTGAGTAATTAATGACAGAATTTCCATTTTTAGGTGAACTATCCCTTTAATTACTCACCCTTGTGTCATTTCACACCCATGTGACCTCTTCCTCTTCCGAACACAAATGAAGATCTTTTTAATGAAATCCGAGAGCTTTCTGTCCCTCCACAGGCAGCAACGCAACTTACACATTCAAAACCCCAAACAGTAGGAAAGACATTGTTATAGAAGTACCCATGTGACTCCAGTGGTTTAACCTCAATTTTATTAAGTGACACAAGTGCTTTGTTTGCACAAAACAACATAATTTACAACTTTATTTATGAAAATATTTATCTGCATTGTGTGTTCGCAAAAGCATCACACATTTGTGTTGTGTTAACACAATAGAAGACTCGCGCCAACTCAATGCACATGCGAATGAATGTTCATTAGAGTACCAAGACGCATGTGGTTGGAATTTTTTTTTTAGGTTTTTTTTTTTTTTTTGCGCAAACAAAATACTAATGCTGCTTCATAATATTGGATTACTTGATGTACATGCTTAATGATGCAGTTCCATGGCTAACTGTAGAGGGACTGAAAGCTCTCAGATTTCATTAAAAATATCTTCTTTTATGTTTGAAGATGAACTAAGGTCCACAGGAGTGGAATGACAGCAGGGTGAACAACATAATTTTCATTTTTGGGTGAACTGTCCCTTTAAGACTCTGACTATGGATCCAACAGGATGTCATATGATTCACTTGCATATAGCCAAAACTGTGATAGGCTATAGTTTGCAGTACTATTAACACAGATGAAGAAAGATATTGTATTATCTGAGAAAATAATGACCTATACATGATTAAGTATTTTAAGTATTTCAAATAGGCATATAAAATACGGTCTCTTAGAGACTGCTTAGAGAGAGATCATGTGACCAGTGCATGCACGGTCCTTCGCTCTCCTCACTCTGTCAAATATTCTACAATCCTGAAAAGTAGGTTTCAAACCATTCTCTATCTATTCCATCATGAATACTTCAATGGTCAAGGACAATCAGAAAAGAGTGATTGAGCAATCGCCAATAAAGAAAAAATTCAAAGATTCCACCATCAACAAAGAGGATTTCGACGGCACCATTGCTAATGGTATCAAGATAGCACTTAAAGAGCAGCAAAGTACTTTGGATTCAGTTGTGGCCTCGACAGTAAGAGATGCAATAGACTCTGTACTGACCCTGGTATTGCGTGACCTACATATGGACATACAAGCGACCAACAATTCTGTAAAAGAGCTAAAAGCAGATGTACCTTGGTATTACTTAAAGATAGAAATCTACTGTAAATTAGAAAAATGTTGGGCATGACTGAAAATTTATGTGGGGTGTAAATATATTCATCTAATTTGGGGTTTCAGGGGGCGGCCATCTCAAATTTCATAATATTCAGGAAATAGTAGATATTCCTTATTCCAAATGATCAGGAAAAGAGGAAATCAACAGTAAAACAGGAGAAAGTAGTAAATTATTACTGTGCCATAGTAAAATGCAGGTGCTTATTTTTTGATCAGTTGACCAGCTATCTGCCCATTCAGGTATCTAGGTGACACAGTTTATAGTTCTTGAGAGTATGGTACCTCTCGTAGCTTGGCACAGCGCACAGACCTATCCCACACTTACTGCACCAGTACTTTGTCTGCCGGCAGCCCTTAGAGCGTGCGCGATCAGCAACAGCTCTCCTATGGACACTATGACCATGTTCACCCCGCCACCTGCATCCCCATTGGGCAAAGGGTCGAAATTATCACTTGTTTGTGCTTCGTGAACACTCTCGCCTTGCACGGCGGCACCATTGCACTGCAAAGATGTACCGGGAGAAGCGCGAGTATTAGACGACCGATCATCATTTCCAAAAGGCAAATATTCCCCTTCAGAGTCAGAATCGGTGAATAACTTTTGCAACACATCCTCACAGTACAACTTTTTATTAGTCATTTGCCGATTTTCTCTCACAAATCTCACAATTTACTTGCACGCTATGAACTGAACTGCTTCCGCATCAATGACATGAGAGCTCACTTGCTCTGCTATTTTCTCGAACACTTTGAATAAGAACCTGACGTAATTTTGGTCTAGAATCTGTAAGGGAAACAGGTCAATTTAGCTCAAAGGGAATCATTTAAGATTTTAAAGGGAATTTGAACAGAATCACTGTTTCACGGCTGATCACTGAAACGGCCAGCGATTCATTGAACGAGCCGTATAACATCAAATCTGCGCTGGATATTAATATCCAAAGTATAGTGAAAATACTATTAATTAGCACAGTAACAAGATCTGCAGTTTAAGACATTAACTTGTAAGCACAAAACACAAGATACTTCTCTTTTCAATATGAATAAGGCTTTATTAGATAAATCTAAGGCATATAAACTAATCTAACACATAAGCACACATACTCACACATTCACACAAGTTGCAGGAAGATAGAAAGTTAGGAAAGAATGAGTTTAAGAGGATGAAAATGTGAAATCCCAAGTTTACAGCAATACGTGAAATTGCATAGACATGAACAACCATTAATCACTTAATTAACTCTCGCACTGAGTTCCTCAATGAGGTTAAAATTATATTAGATAACACCAGTACAGATGTGAGTCTGGAGGTTACTTGCGTTGCCTGTTTAACGGGGTTCCCTTTGTTGTCGCTGAAAAGGGGGTTTCCCGAAGTTGCTGATTGGCTGGAAGTTCAGTAGTCCTTGAAGTGACGTCTTGGGAAGCCCGTGGTTGGGCGTTGGCTGAAGATGCGGAGTTGGCTGGCTGAAGTTGAACGGGCACTCGAGGTCAGACTCGGAGACACGGCGTTACAAAACTTAACTCAGAACACAAACTTTCAAACGGAAAAGAAAAGAAACTAAAGTAAAAGAACAGAAGTAAAGTTTGAAGAGACTAGGTGGTGTTTCTTCTCATTGTGGCTAAGTAGCAGCAGGCGTGCAGGCCGAAGCACGCTGGAATCACGCTCAAAGAACGCTAAAAGTGATGACAAAGCATGACTAAAAGCAGGCTAAAAGCCGGCATGACTGATAGCAAAAGCTAAACGCAAGCTCAAAGCTAAAAGCAAAATTTGATGGTGTCCTGAGTATTTAAACTGGCCTTTTTGGCCACACCTCAAATGTTGTCTTGACCAATTAGATATTGTATTTTCTCGGGGTGTTGCATTGTTTGTCCGACCCATTCATAAATCATATGTTATCTTATCAAGCACGTGGTCCGAATTTTCCCGCTCTTGCAGGGTATAATTTGGACATGATTCCTATAACAAGAATATGATACATTTGACAAATAACTGATGGTCAGAAACGTTTCAAGCAAGAAGATTCGAACACACACATACTAAACATGAATATGATCCCTTAAGCTATTCAAGAGTTATTTAAAAAGACATACACAATAAGTGATTAGAAACATTATAATCAAATGTGTGGGTTCATGTATGATATGGAGTTAAGCAATGGACTGATATCCATTTAGAAGTCTTTTTTGAGTTCATTTTGGTGCATATATGCATTGGAAGGCATTCTCTGTGCCATTCTGGGGAGTAAGGATCTGTCCTGTGAAGACCAGACAGGTTAACAGGTCTCCTTAGGAATTTCAGTCTGGTTCTGCTAGGTGGGGGGGGGGGGGGGGGAGTCAATCCAACGATCTTGTTTACTCTCATGGCTTTACATGTGAGGGTCAGACTGTCCATCTCTTCGATTACTTGCCCCAAATCAGACAATCTCTTTTTCGAATTGAAATTGTCAATAATTGTTCTAATGGTGTTAATGTTGAAAGCTGTTCTCTGAAAGAGTTGGTTAGTTATTTTGCTTCAGACTGTGGTGCTAGGAGATGATTTACAACATCCTGCCTTTCTGTGGAATTCGGCTCATGTTTCAACCACGACCGATCGAATCTTTAATTTGTCTGGTTCACGCTACAAATCAAAGTACTACATGTCTTCCATCTAGTGGTAAGGAATACAAATGAGATATTACACCATATTGGGAACTACAGGTGCTGGTCATATAATTTGAATATCATCAAAAAGTTGATTTATTTAACTAATTCCATTAAAAAAGTTAAACTTGTATATTAGATTCATTCATTACACACAGACTGATATATTTTAATTGTTTATTTCTTTTAATTTTGATGATTATACCTGACAACTAAGGAAAATCCCAAATTCATTATCTCAGAAAATTAGAATTTTGTGAAAAGGTTCAATATTGAAGACACCTGGTGCCACACTCTAATTAAGTCAAAACACCTGCAAAGACCTTTAAATGGTCTCTCAGTCTAGTTCTGTAGGCTACACAATCATGGGGAAGACTGCTGACTTGACAGTTGTCCAAAAGACAACCATTGACACCTTGCACAAGGAGGGCAAGACACAAAAGGTCATTGCAAAAAAGGCTGGCTGTTCACAGAGCTCTGTGTCCAAGCACCTTAATAGAGAGGCGAAGGGAAGGAAAAGATGTGGTAGAAAAAAGTGTACAAGCAATAGGGATAACCACACCCTGGAGAAGATTGTGAAACAAAACCCATTCAAAAATGTGAGGGAGATTCACAAAGAGTGGATTGCAGCTGGAGTCACTGCTTCAAGAACCACTACGCACAGACGGATGCAAGACATGGGTTTCAGCTGTCGCATTCCTTGTGTCAAGCCACTCTTGAACAACAGACAGCGTCAGAAGCGTCTCAAGACAAAAAAGGACTGGACTGCTACTGAGTGGTCCAAAGTTATGTTCTCTGATGAAAGTAAATTTTGCATTTCCTTTGGAAATCAGGGTCCCAGAGTCTGGAGGAAGAGAGGAGAGGCACACAATCCACGTTGCTTGAGGTCCAGTGTAAAGTTTCCACAGTCAGTGATGGTTTGGGGTGCCATGTAATCTGCTGGTGTTGGTCCACTGTGTTTTCTGAGGTCCAAGATCAACGCAGCTGTATACCAGGAAGTTTAAGAGCAATTAATGCTTCCTGCTGCTGACCAACTTTATGGAGATACAGATTTAATTTTCCAACAGGACTTGGCACCTGCACACAGTGCCAAAGCTACCAGTACCTGGTTTAAGGACCATGGTATCCCTGTTCTTAATTGGCCAGCAAACTTGCCTGACCTTAACCCCATAGAAAATCTATTGGGTATTGTGAAGAGGAAGATGCGATATGCCCAACCCAACAATGCAGAAGAGCTGAAGGCCACTATCAGAGCAACCTGTGCTCTCATAACACCTGAGCAGTGCCACAGACTGCCGCGCCGCATTGCTGCAGTAATTCAGGCAAAATGAGCCCCAACTAAGTATTGAGTGCTGTACATGGTCATACTTTTCATGTTCATACTTTTCAGTTGGCCAAGATTTCTAAAAATCCTTTTTTTGTATTGGTCTTAAGTAATATTCAAATTTTCTGAGATACTGAATTTGGGATTTTCCTTAGTTGTCAGTTATAATCATCAAAATTAAAAGAAATAAACATTTGAAATATATCAGTCTGTGTGTAATGAATGAATATCATATACAAGTTTCACTTTTTGAATTGAATTAGTGAAATAAATCAACTTTTTGATGAAATTCTAATTATATGACCAGCACCTGTATAGTCTATAGTCTATTTTATTAAGTATGACATCTTGTAGCAATTTTGCGACTTTGGTGCTTAGAGGGTTAATAAGAATAAAACCATATAGTAAATGCTAACATAAGCAGTAGCATTTACAAATAACAGCATGTCTAAAAGTATGAGACAACAACAAACAAAGTCGTCAAGTCATCTTTATTTATATAGCGCTTTAAACAAAAAAGATTGCGTCAAAGCAACTGCACAACATTAATTAGGAAAACAGTGTGTCAATAATGCAAAATGACAGTTAAAGGCAGTTCATCATTGAATTCAGTGATGTCATCATGCAGCTCAGTTCAGTTTAAATAGTATCTGTGCAATAATTTGCAATCAAGTCAACGATATCACTGTGAATGAAGTGTCCCCAACTAAGCAAGCCAGAGGCGACAGCGGCAAGGAACCAAAACTCCATCAGTGACAGAATGGAGAGAAAAAAACCTTTGGAAGAAACCAGACTCAGTTGGGGGGCCAGTTCTCCTCTGGCCAGACGAAACCAGCAGTTCAATTCCAGGCTGCAGCAAAGTCAGATTGTGCAGAAGAATCATCTGTTTCCTGTGGTCTTGTCCCGGTGGTCGTCTGAGACAAGGTCTTTACATGGGATATGTCTCTGGGGCTCTAGTGCTGGTCTCCGCTATCTTTCAGGGCTGTAGAGGTCCTTTCTAGGTGCTGATCCACCATCTGGGCTGGATACATACTCGATCCGGGTGACTGCAGTGACCCTCTGACTTGGATACAGACTGGATCTGGTGGCTACGGTGACCTCGGAATAAGAGAGAAACAGACTAATATGAGCGTAGATGCCATTCTTCTAACGATGTAGCAAGTACATCGGGTGTTATGGGAAGTGTTACCGGTTCCGGTTTACCTAATTAATGCAGCCTAAAAATCCTTTAATGGATTTGGAAATTAGAAGTGTATTAGTATGTTATGTGTAAGCCAGTTTAAAGAGATGGGTTTTTAATCTAGATTTAAACTGCAAGAGTGTGTCTGCCTCCCGAACAATGTTAGGTAGGTTATTCCAGATTCCAGTTGGACTTTGAAATTCTAGGTATTATCAAATTGCCAGAGTTTTGAGAACGGAGCGGACATGGAGGACTATAATGTAACAAGAGCTCATTCAAATACTGAGGTGCTAAACCATTCAGGGCTTTATAAGTAATAAGCAAGATTTTAAAATCTATGCGATGTTTGATAGGGAGCCAGTGCAGTGTTGACAGGACCGGGCTAATATGATCATACTTCCTGGTTCTACTAAGAACTCTAGCTGCTGCATTTTTGGACTAACTGGAGTTTGTTTACTAAGCGTGCAGAACAACCACCCAATAGAGCATTACAATAGTCTAACCTTGAGGTCATAAACGCATGGATTAACATTTCTGCATTTGACATTGGACATAGGCCGTAATTTAGATATATTTTTGAGATGGAAAAATGCAGTTTTACAAATGCTAGAAACGTGGCTTTCTAAGGAAAGGTTGCTATCAAATAGCACACCTAGGTTCCTAACTGATGACGAAGAATTGACAGAGCAGCCATCAAGGCTTAGACAGCGTTCTAGGTCATTACATGGAGAGCTTTTAGGCCCTATAATTAACACCTCTGTTTTTTTCAGAATTTAGCAGTAAGAAATTACTTGTCATCCAGTTTTTTATATCAACTATGCATTCCGTTAGTTTTTCAAATTGGTATGTTTCGCCGGGCCGCGAAGAAATATAGAGCTGAGTATCATCAGCATAACAGTGAAAGCTAACACCGTGTTTCCTGATGATATCTCCTAAGGGTAACATGTAAAGCGTGAAGAGTAACGGCCCTAGTACTGAGCCTTGCGGTACTCCATACTGCACTTGTGAACGATATGATACCTCTTCATTCACTGCTACGAATTGATGGCGGTCATATAAGTACGATTTAAACCATGCTAATGCACTTCCATTAATGCCAACAAATTGTTCTAGTCTATGCAAAAGAATAGTGTGGTCAATAGTGTCGAACGCAGCACTAAGATCCAATAGCACTAATAGAGAGATACAACCACGATCAGATGATAAGAGCAGGTCATTTGTAACTCTAAGGAGAGCAGTCTCAGTACTATGATACGGTCTAAATCCTGACTGGAAATCCTCACAGATGCCATTTTGTTGGTTTAGATGATTTAACAAGTTTATACAATTCTTCCTCTCCTATAGTAGAGAATGAGTGGAACTGTTCCTCAGGGGATCTATAGTGCACTGTCTGATGTGATACTGTAGCTGATGGCTGCATGGTTACAATTTTATCTCTAATCGTATTGACTTTAGAAGTAAAGTCTGTGCTGTGATGTTGAGAAATGTCAACACTTGTTGATGCTTTATTTTTCGTTAATTTAGCCACTGTATTGAATAAATACCTGGGGTTATGTTTGTTTTCTTCTAAAAGAGACGAAAAGTAATCAGATTTAGCAGTTTTTAATGCTTTTTTGTAAGATAGGTTACTTTCCCTCCAAGCAATATGAAATACCTCTAGTTTTGTTTTCCTCCAGCTGCGCTCCATTTTCCGGCTGCTCTCTTTAGGGTGCGAGTGTGCTCATTACACCACGGTGTCAGACTATTTTCCTTAACCTTCCTTAAGCGTAAAGGAGCAACTGTATTTAAAATGCTAGAAAAGAGAGAGTCCATAGTTTCTGTTACATCATCAAGTTGTTCTGAGGTTTTGGATATGCTAAGGAATTGGGATACATCAGGAAGATTACTTACAAAGCAGTCTTTTGTGGTAGAAGTGATGGTTCTACCATACTTGTAACAAGAAGTGGAATTTACAGTTTTAGCTATATGAAGTTTTGCACAAATCTAAATAATGATCTGAGATATCATCGCTTGGCTGCATAATTTCAACACCATCAACTTCAATTCCATGTGACAGTATTAAATCTAGAGTATGATTTCGACAATGAGTAGGTCCTGAGATGTGTTGCTTAACCCCAATAGAGTTCAGAATGTCTATAAATGCTGATCCCAATGCATCTTTTTTCATTATCATCATGGATATTAAAATCACCAACAATTAAAACTTTATCTGCAGCCAGCACTTACTCGGATGTAAAATCAGCAAACTCTTTAATAAAGTCTGTATGGTGCTCTGGTGGCCTGTATACAGTAGCCAGTACAAACATCACAGGGGATTTATCATTAACATTTGTTTCTCTGGATAATGTTATATTATGCACCAATACTTCAAACGAGTTATACTTGAAGCCTGCCCTCTGAGAAATCCTGAAAACATTGTTATAAATTGAAGCAACACCTCCCCCTTTACCTTTTGGACATGGCTCATGTTTATAACAGTAATCTTGGGGTGTAGACTCATTTAAAATAATGTAATCATCAGGTTTTAGCCAGGTTTCTGTCAAACAGAGTACATCTAGATTATGATCAGTGATCATATTATTTACAAAAAGTTCTTTCGTAGAAAGGGACCTGATATTCAATAAGCCAAGCTTTATTATTTGTTTATCCGTATTGCATCTGTTTTTTATTTGTTGAACCTCAATTAAATTGTTGCTCTTAAATTGGTTTGGACGTTTTTTGTATTTTGTAGCCCGGGGAACAGACACAGTCTCTATAATGTGATATCTAGGTGAAAGAGTCTCTATGTGCTGAGAATTAACTGACTTCTGTGACTGGAGGCGGCTAGCAGACGGTTGGTTTAGCCAGTCTGTCTGCTTCCTGACCTGGGCCCCAGTTAGTTAAGTACAAACTCTAAGACTATGTGCCATATTTCTAGAAAGAAGAGCGGCACCACCCCAGGAGGGATGAAGACCATCTCTTTTCAACATGTCAGGTCTACCCCAAAAGCTTGTCCAATTGTCTATGAAACCTATGTTATTCTGCGGGCACCACTTAAACATCCAGCCATTGAGTGATGACAATCTGCTATGTATCTCATCACCACGGTAAGCAGGGAGGGGACCAGAGCATATTACAGTGTCTGACATCATGCTTGCAAGTTCACACACCTCTTTAATGTTATTTTTAGTGATCTCCGACTGGCAAAGTCGAACATCATTAGCACCCGCGTGAATAACAATCTTCCTGTATTTACGTTTAGCATTAGCCAGCACTTTTAAATTTGCTAAGATGTCAGGCGCTCTGGCTCCCGGTAAACATTGGACTATGTTGGCTGGTGTCTCTATTTTCACATTCTTACAATAGAATCGCCAATAACTAGAGCACTTTCATCAGGTTTCTCAGTGGGTGCTTCACTGAGTGGGGAGAACCTGTTTTAATGTTTTGATCGGAACAGAAGAGTGGTGTTTAGACCCACAACTATGCCGCCTCACAGTCACCCAGTTGCCCTGCTGCAAAGGCCCTGTTACCGGAACTGAACAATGTACAGGACTCCCTGAGCTAGACGCATCCAAAGCCGTATCTAGAGCCCTCATATTCTTACTGTCCTCAATTAAAGTTTGGATGCGTGTCTCTAATTCTGACATCTTCTCTGTCAGCCTAACTATTTCCCTGCATTTATCACATGTGAATCCCTCATCACCGACAGAGATAGATAAACTATACATGTGGCAAGCAGTGCAAATAACAATAGCAGGCGAAGCCATTACTCACCGTGCTTGATGAAAGATTCTTACCACAGTTGTTTGATGAACTTGTGAAAACCAGAGAGACAGAGTAGCGAGAGAGAGGAGAGGAGGAAAGAAAACAGCGATTGGCACAAATGGAAACGCTAATGACAAGCTAACGAGTGCTAACGCGATGCAGGTGCACTGCACTTGCGGATTTAAAATAAAAGTGAACGATCAAATTAATCAGATTAGATTGATAGATAATATCAGAAATATGGTGGGAATTAAGTTATATTTTATCACTTTAAACAACAGAGAGTGATAGTAATATAAAGATTCTACAGAAAAACAAAGCTACACGGAGCTACGATCACAAAACAGCAGCACGGTAAGCAGGAAGCAGGGAACATACCATTCTGAAAACGTCCAGTAAGAGCCCTGCATGCACAGATTCTACGCAATCCTCTTCAGTAATATTCTCTCAGTCTCAAGCAATGTTGATGATACCATTGTTTACAATACAACCGGAGTGCATTTTGAGGTGAGGGGCATGATGTTTCTGGACTGCACTACGCAGTCTCACGACTTCCCTCTTACATCTAATCGGATAGCAAATAGTAAGCATATTTTGGCGTGCTGTTCTGGGAGAGGGCTCCAAGCCTGGAATATGGCCCAAACTCAGATAACTCTTCCTATGCCTAATGTGGGATAAAAATAGATTAGGAGTGAGGAGTTGGGGTGGAGGAGGGATGCCGGAAATCTGTCACAGGACAGAGGTAGGTTGGCTGCATATATATATATATATATATATATATATGTATATATATATATATATATATATATATATATATATATACGTATTGTGCTAGTTAGGATGGTTAGCTAAATGAGTTGCACCTGTGCCAAATTATTGATTATCTGATCGTGGTCCTCCTGAACTTCACGAGTTCACCCTTACATCTAATCTGATAGCAAATGGTAAGCATATTTTGGCGTGCTGTCCTGGGGGAGGGCCCCGAGCCTGGAATATGGCCCGAACACAAAGAACTCCCCAAAAGAAGATTAAAGGCATGGGACAGCAGCCAGAGAGCAAAATTTTGCAGTGCTCGACAGGAGCTGCGACTCGCAGCATCAGACTGGCAAGTTCTACGTGCTGCTAGAAGAGGAACAAGATGGCAGATATCAAATGAGGGACTATCGCTGCACCTGAAGGGAGCTGCGGCTCTGCTGCACCTGAAGGGAGAGTCCCGTTTGATGCTGAATAAGCAAGGAAATGCGACTAATGGGGGGTCTCTTGCTGCATCTGAAGGGAGCTGCAGCTCTGCTGCACCATAAGGGAGAGTCTCCCTTGCGGATGAATACGAGGCACGGTTTGACGCATCGAATAGAGGGCTCTCACTGTGACCAAAGGGAGCCTGCAGCTCTGCTGCACCGGGAGGGAGAGCCCTGTCCACCGCCGAGTACGCAGCGTAACTCAGACGACAGACGAAGGGTTGACCCTGCGACCGAAGGGAGCCGTGGGTCTGCTGCACCGGAAGGGGAGCTCTGTCTAATGCTGATAAGCAAGGAGACGTGACTGATGGAGGGACTCTCGCTGCATCCGAAGGGGGCTGCGGCTCTGCTGCACCAGATGGGAGAGCCGTGACTTACTGCACTGGAAAGGAGAGCCTCTGATTATCTGAGTAAACAACATGATTTAAAAGCGCCGTAATTTAGTTTTCCGCAGTTGAACAGCATTTTTAACTCAAAAAAAGGTAAGCAGGTAAGCCTGATTGAGCAAGGATCAGTTTTAAGTGTTTTTGGAACCAAAAACGTGTAATGGGATGGTTAGAGTCGTCGACGAAGAAAGGATCCAGTGCGGATTTAGATTGAGCGTTCCTGAGTTGGAAATACGAAAAGAGAGCCTGATAAGGTTGAATTGGAAATGGGAGATTAAATATTTATTTGTCGTGGCCTTTTCTTTCTTGGTCCATCTTACTTTGTATAATGAAGTAAGCGATAGTTTCACTATCAAGTATGGACAAAACAGAGATTGTCGGTGGAGTTTGGGGTTTAATTTAGAAGTTATTGCAATTCCTGACCATCTAAGATAACCAAAAAAAGCCAATAAAATCATGGCATCGAGGGTACGAACGGTATGGATCGAATGGTACCCAGTGCGGAGATTTTGGATGCATTTTGTAAGGTTGTCCAGAGTTATATGTTGTCTGGAATCCGGGCTTGATGGTCGAGAGCACTGAATTCCTTTGATTAGAAGAGAAGTTTGAAAATTATTTATTTTGGGGGAGGGGAACCTGTAGATTAGTTTATGAAAAAATTAAATGCCACTTAAGTAACCTTTAATAGACCCTGCTTGGAGGTTCTTCACGGAATTGAGGTTGGAAATAAATTAAGTAATTGTGAGGAGAGAAAAATCGGGAAATGGCAGGTTATAGGAGAGGTGAAAAGCTTTGAAACATCTCCAAGCTGTTAGATATGAATGGATAGTTCTGGGTGAAACTGCTTTGGAGGATAGAGTCGAGTGACACGTTAAGGAGAGGTTTTAAGGGATGAGTTATGGGAATATGAGTTGCGAATAGTGAGGTACTGGGGTTGGTGATGGGTCTGCCTCTGGAACCAGCGCTCAGAATTTCTGAAACATAAAATGAGAGAGAGAATAAGCAATTTGATTTTTGGATCCGGGAATATGTTTAGCAGTTATGATAAATTGATCGCATGCTGAAATCCAAATTAGACATCTTAGTGGTGGCATGAGAGCGAGGGAATGAGAACAGCCTTTATTTATGCAATGCACGGTCACTTCGTTGTCGCAGTATGCTAAGATGGTGCTTGACACACAATTTTTTCCCCATAAAAAGGCAGCGACAACTAGAGGGTAAAGTTCGAACAGCGCAGAGGACTGGGGAGAGTCAAGCATCTGGGGGGGCCAAGGAGACATGAACCAACACCTTTGGTAAAATCCCCCGAAACCAACAGATGGGGCTGCGTTGGTAAACAGTTGAATGTCATCAGGGAGAGAAACCAGAACGCTGTAGAAAAAGGTTAAGCCATTCCATTGTTTAAGGAAGTAATCCATAAACTGATTCCATTAAGACATACCTGATTTATGATAATTTGATTGTCTAAGGCATGCACGGAAGATGTGAGTGTGAGAATCTGAGACTTGATGGTATTAGGCACAGGGTGGTTCCAGAGTGGCAGCATTCGGCAAGGTAGGTAGTGAGACTGCTGTGAATAGGTGTTCTGAGGTTTAGATTGGAGAAGGGTTAGAAGGAAGATAAAGAGGGGCCATAACTGTTTGTGGAGGCAGCCTCATGCACAGATTAGCACCTGGCCATTGATAGGGAAAAGGAGTAGCGGAAGGGTAAGAGTAAGATGGCTGATCTTGAGCGGCCAGCAGAGGCAGCCTGATGCTAGTGTCTACCGCTGGAGATAGAAGGGAGTGGGATGGATAGGAGGTTGGAAAGCCATGCCAGCGGGGGATGTTGCGTGTGGCGCAGTAGCTGAATATGCTGCAGTGATTGGTTAAGAGGAGAGGGTGGCAGTGCAGTGTGAGGAGAAGCCGAGACTTTGGGAGCTAGAGGCCACTGAGAAAAAAGAAAAAGCGCCTGTGTAGCCTGCACAGCTAGCAGAAGCAGCCACATGCTAGCATCTGCTATGGGAGCTGGAGACCACTGAGAAGGAAGAGGGGTTAGAAGTAGCAGGAGGAAAGTCTGAGATGTGATGGCCTGTGATGCAAGTGGAAGCAGCTTTACACTTGTTTCAGCTGCTGTAGCTGTAGGCTACAGGGGCTTGCGACATTTGGCGGGGCAGGAAATGCTGAAATGCCTGAGTAGCCTGCAGTGTTGCTAACCTAGCAATTTTGTTGCTAGATTTAACAGTTTTTCAGACTACCCTAGCAACCTTTTTTTTTTTAGCACTATTAACAAATTTAGATATTGAAAATAAAAAAGCATGATGCCTTTTAAGCAACTTTTAAAAAGTGATAGAATGATCAACAGACATGCGTTTCCTCTTAACCACACAAAAAGAAGGTAATGAAACAGCTAACCAGCCAAGGAGCACATCAGCTGGTAGAGACTGAGAGGTGCTTAGCAGTAAGCTATTACATGCAAATTAGGTTGTTGGTTGCACTTGTTTAATAATAAAAATAATAATAATAATAATAGTTTCTATGATACACCTTAGATGTTAGTTTGTACATATAATTGTTAATTATTTAGGTACGCTGTTGTATTACATTATAACTTATATTCTCGAAAATCTTTTTTTGTTGTTATTATTTTAAACTTATATGTCTATCTGAGTACAATGTGTAATTTAAAATGCAGGTAAAATGCTAGTAAAAATTAATACAGAAAGTTTAATTTAATTTCAATTTCATTGCGTGTTCTACGCAGTTTTGCATCATGACTAGTGATCAACCAATATTGATTTTTTTTATAACCGATACCGATACCAATTATTTGCATGTTTATGTGCCCAATAACTGATATGCAGAACCGATATTTATTAACTGTTATAAAGTAAATAAATGACTGAGTGAAGAAAGAAACATACATCACTTTGGTTTTTTCCTCTTTTAGTCATCTTTTTTTTAAGTGTTGAAAATTTGTCTTCCATGTTAAATTTAATCTTTATATTAAAATAAAAAACATTTTATTTATAAAAAGCATCAACAGCAACAACACTAATATTAACAATGAGCAAAATAATGTATAATGTCTAATGTTTTCTAATGGAGAAAATAAATAAAGGACAGGAGTCATAACTTCATTTTAAACTAATGTTTTAGTAGGTTTATAAGCTGTTTAATAGCTACAGAGTAACAATGAGTTAAATGGTTTATGTTAATTCACTGAATTATATTCTCTGGAATATTGGAATATAACAAACAAAACATCGTATTTTATTGCATTTCTCAATTTGAATGTTATATCAGAATTATTAATAATGTTTTGTCCTTTTAAATTATGAAATGCCTGCTGACAGCGTGGTTTATCTATGCAGTTACACAGAACTATACTTAAACTATGATCGCTCGCAGCGATAATAAATAATTAATTTCCATAGAGTTGCATTTATTTAGATGTTTATTAGCAAAATAATGGTTATATAGTAAATGTTAATACAATGTAGGGTGTTTTAAACAAGTGAATCTTGTTAAAAGTTACATGCGGTGGCCGTGCTGGAGCATTGAGCATCAACCCGGTGAGTGAACAGCACATGAAAGTGGCTTCACGAGACTAATAATGGAGCAAATTTACAACAGAGAGCACTTTTTCCCAACATGCGCTCATTCATGGCTGTATTATATTAACTCATGCAAAGTTACATCTTTATTGGGAGAGGATATTGACAGATTATCTGCGTGACTTCGAATTCACAAGACTAACGATGAGCATAGACAACAGAGAGAGAATTAAATTCAGCGCTTTTTTTCCAACATGAAAGTAAAAGTGACGTGACATACAGCCAAGTATGATGACCCATACTCAGAATTTGTGCTCTGCATTTAACCCATCCAAAGTGCACACACACACCGTGAACACACCCGGAGCAGTGGGCAGCCATTTGTACTGCCGTGCCCGGGGAGCAGTTGGGGGTTCGGTGCCTTGCTCAAAGGCACCTCAGTCGTGGTATTGCCGGCCCAAGACTCGAACCCACAACCTTAGGATTAGGAGTGAAACACTCTAACCACTAGGCCACGACTTCCCCCAACATGCATCTATGCATCTAATTTGTGCATAACTGGCTATGTTAAATATTGGGGAAAATATCGGTAAATCGATATATCAGTCAATCTCTAATCATGACATCAACATCCATTATATGATGTTTTATTAACAAAAAAGAAAGAGCCGGAAAGAGCCACGTTGAAAAGTTGAGCAGAAGTGGGAAGCGAGTGAGGTTTTGCTTCTGTGAGAACTGGGGTGCGTCCCAGGCTTGTTTGAGGCCTGCCGCTGTAACCCAATGCTCAAGGACGCGGATCTTGTGTGGGGCAATGGTGGGGTCAAGCGAGGTGAGTTCGGGGCTTTGCTCGATCTATTGGCCGCCTTGGCGGCTGGAGTGGATAGGAGTGAGGTTGGTTAATTTACAGAGTGACAAATAGATCATACAGATCAGCTTTGTTTACTGTTTTCTTTGTTTCCTCCTTTAAAAGGAGGATTGGATCTAGCTTTCAAACATGCACGTAATTTGCACGGGGGTTACTGGGGTCATGACCCCCTCAAAAATCAGATCCAGCTAATATAACCCCCCCAATATCATCACATCATTCAGATTAAAATAAATATGAAATATTCAGAATGAATACTTTTGTTCATTTTCTTTATTAATTTCATTTGCCAGCAAGAAAGATAGTATCATATTTTAAATAATCTGTAATGTACCCCCCGCCCACCGCACCGACTACTTGGTATTACCCAACCCGCTTTGTCTACCAAGTTTGTTCACTATTTTGCACAGTCGCTGGGATGAATGGTTGGAGAAAGCTGACGGAAAGATGAAAAGGACACTGAAAGGCAGCCAGACAATGATTTTTCATTGTTGGTCGACACCAGCCAAAAAAAAAAAAAAAAAAAAAAATCCTGACCAAACGGAGGTACCCCTATTGCTAAGTTAGCTGTTAAGTTAGGTCAGCGTTTCTCAAAGTGTGGGGTGCGGGCGCGGCCCACTGGTGGGGAATAGAGACATGACAAGTGGGGCGCGACAAACAGGTTTTGTGCCCAACTTTTAAATTCCTTTATTTATTGACCATACACTCAAAACAAAGACACATTTAAATGTAAGCCTTACTTAACCTTTTCACACGTAAGTTTAAAAGTTTTTCAAGGCGACCGTTATTGATCGTAGTATCACTTTATGGTTCCCATGGAGATGCGTCATTTATTGCTTGTCACACCGCAGCCACAATAGCGCTGAATGACTGATGATATTGAGGAGCTTTAGTGCTCTTATACGATTAAAGACTTGGTTACGCACAACTATGACACAGCAGAGGCTGAACCATGTAGCAGTGTGTCACATCCATCAGGACAAAATGGACCTCTTAACTAAGAAGTCAGTGAGTGCACAGTTCATTTCTTTTACACCGAGACGTAAACAGGTGTTTGGGCACTTTTAATTATTTTAATTATTATCAATGTCTATGGTGGTTACGGCCCTGATACAAACATTTCTGTGAAGTTGAATCTTGATCTTTTTTTTTCTTTTTTCTTTTTTTCCACAGAGACTCTATATGGCTGCATCTGAAAACTTAGGCACCTGACTTGCTGCCTCACTGTTTACCGTAACGGTTTAATGATCTACAACAAAACAGAATGAGTTTTGGTGATAACTAAACAAATATTTAATTACTATAATACTGGTTTCTCGCTAGAAATAACATCAAAAGTGCAAAAAGTTATATACATTTACACACAAACTGACCACCAAACGCAACTTCCAAACACCGTCTTTATTTTTTTAGCTCAGCCATCACGGAATGGAACACCCAGGATTGTAGGATATCAAAGGCAGCGAAGGATACATCTATGCTGTCTTCAAAATTCAATCAAAAGAAGGTACCTCCGGAGACAAGGAGTGAAGCAGATTTATATTCGGACGTGCCTTGTAATGTAATGCTTTCATGCCTTAAAATGCTACCTCCGAAGGCAGCATTTTAGAGCTTTTGGATGCAGCATATATGTCATTTACCTGTATGTTATATTTAAATAATAGAACATATATAGAACATATTACTGTACTGCAGTGAACTGGGCCCTTTGAGTCAAGATATCATCTACACTGGCTGACACATAAGAAACCATGATACATGTGAAATCACCAAGCTATGCAGTCAGTAAAACTCATGCTAGAGGTCAAAATCAATATCCAGATAATCAAACAGACAGTACAATCACACAGTGCCTAATACCTGAAAACCAGTGTTGTATGAATCAGCTGAAGAAAAGTACAGGGGGGTTACACAGTTATTGGATTTAGCTGTCATATCAAGACATAATTTTATGACACAGACTAGGCTATGTCCCGATACTTCATTGCTTTACTTTAAAGGAAACTAGCATGCAAAGTACATAGTTCTAATGTGTACTGTCTGAATTGGGATGCAGCCTAGTTATCTTTTTTTGTACCTCATTAACAGCTGTTCTTCTTCTTTTTTTCACACTGATTTCATTTTGACTTTGTCCGTTGCTACTTTATTTGTTTTTCAAACACTGGGAAATAGTGGCTATGCTGGCTTTGAACACTATCCTCTCAAGAAAGGGCAGAGAGAGAGCATGAAAAGATTCCATTTGGCCACAGAGGTTGTTTGGGATGCCAAAGATTCCTCTAAGCCCCTCTGGGTTTTGTCATGAGGACATTATGAAATGAATTCTAGGGGAAACGTGTGGGGGAGAAAAGTGTTTTTACATTACAGAAAGCCCAAGCTGTGTGGGGAAGATAAAATGTGCAAAAACACGCTTACAGAGAGAACAAACAATTATGAGGAGGAGAAATGAGGGGTATATGAAGAGAGAAAGACATTTGCTTGCATTTGTAACTGCAGCAGAAGGAAACAGAGTTTAACATTGTGTAAAACTCATTGCCACAATGCTGTTTATGGTACATTGATATGTGGTTGCAAGAGTTTGTTGTGGTTGGTTGCTTATTTGCCCTAGCCAAAAGGTCCCTCATCAATGTTTCTGTGATATTTTTGTCCCTCTATATGGCTAAGGTCATCTCAGTTAGGTATGAAACCATGGTTTGCTTAATAGAGAATAGCAAGATGCTGCATCAGTAGCCCTATTCTACAGCCCCCAGGTATGACGAGGCCCTCTGAATTGCACCTAAATAAAGACCAATAAATATTCATAGGCCAAACCCAAACTTTTCACATTCTCGGCTGAAGATGTCATTCAGCAGTGGTTCTCAACCTTTTTTGAGTACCAGACCCCCATAATATCTCAAACCATTATCATGGATCCCCCAACCTGCCATTGATATTGACATGTTTTTGCATTGTTCATCTTTCTTAGCTTTTCTGGTGTGTCAGGTCCACTGGTAGATGGCCCATTAAAGCTTAGATGCAGACTCCTCACCTTTAGATGACACCTCACTTTTTTGAGATCAAATTATGCCACGGATTTGAATATTAGACATGTATTAGTGTGTTATGTGTTAGTCAAGTTAAAGAGATTGGTCTTTAATCTAAATTTAAACTGACGGAGTGTGTCTGCCTCCCAAACAGTGTTAGGTAGATAATTCCAAAGTTTGGGCATTAAATAGGAAAAGGATCTGCCACCTGCAGTTGATTTTGATATTCTAGGTATTATCAAATTCCCAGTTTTTGAGATTGCAGCGGACATGGAGGACTATAATGCAATAAGAGCTCGCTCAAGTACTGAGGTGCTAAACCATTCAGGGCTTTAGAAGTAATTAAGATTTTAAAATCTATACAATGTTTAATAGGGAGCCAGTGCAGTGTAGCAGTCATACTTCCTAGTTCTAGTAAGAACTCTACCTGCTGCATTTTGGACCAGCTGCAGTTTGTTTATTAAAGGGGTCATGTGATGTTGCTAAAAATAACATTATTTTATGTATTTGGTGTAATGAAATGTGTTTATGCGGTTTAAGGTTCAAAAAACACATTATTTTCCACATAATATACATTATTGTTTCTTCTCTATGCTCCGCCTTTCTGAAACGCGTCAATTTTTACAAAGCTCATCGGTCTGAAAAGTGAGGTGTGCTGTGATTGGGCAGCTATCCAGTGCGTTGTGATCGGCCGAATACCTCAAGCGTGTGATGGAAATGTTACGACCCTTATCATACTGTGATGGAGCAACGAGACCAAACATAAAAAAAAAAACATTATAAACGAGGTATTTGTTGCATCCAGTGGGGAATTACTGTAACTATAATTACTGATTATAATGATTATAATAATACATTCTTTTTTGAGTTGCGTTGCATTGCTCCGCGTAAACACAAAACCATGTTTTGTGTTTACGCAAAACAACAAGCAATGACAAACAACAAGCGCTACTCTACACTGCTCAAAACTCGCGTTTGAATCATCAGTGGCAAATCCTTTAAAAATGAAAACGTACTTACAGTCTATGAGTCAGAACAGCCAGCATTGTAGTCTACTCTTTTAGGATCAGGAAACAGTCCTCCATAAAATGCGTTGCACACATCTGAATATTTGGGTTGAACTGTACTGGAACAGTGTTGTAAATACAACTTAACCACTCATTTCTACCACTCATTCCAGTGATCCACAGCGCAAAGTTGATGTATTTCTTCAGCGACCAGCACAGATCAGCTCCAGGCATGACAAAGCGGACATCCTCCTCTTTTGGAAGGCCAAACAAAGTAGTTTCGCTTTCACAATTAACACACAGTGTCTCCACAACATGGCCGTGGTGGCAACAACAATACTACACAGAGAATAAAAGTTACGCCTTCTTTCTTTGTGTGAATATTTGGGCGGTGTTAGGCAAATCTTCCCACACTGTGACGTAGACATTTGGGGGCATGTTAGAATGAGCAGTTTTAGGAGGGTGTGGTTGACTCTTAACTTTTATAAAGAATATCTCTTTGGATTTGAGACTTTAGTATTTGCAACATTACAGATCTTCTTTAAGCACCAAGAGCTCGTAGCATTTCAAAGAGAAAGGAAAAACTGAAATTATTTTTTGTATTTTCTAGTTCAGGGAACAGACACAGTCTCAATAGTGTGATATCTAGGTGAAAGAGTCTCTATCTGCTGAGAATTAACTGATTTCTGTGACGTGAGGCGGCTAGTAGACGGTCAGTTTTGCCAGTCTGTCTGCTTCCTGACCTGGGCCCCAGTTAATCAAGTACAAACTCTAAGATTATGTGCCACATTCTAGAAAGAAGACTGGCACCACCCCTGGAGGCCGATAAAAATGTGATATTTTTAAAAATGTGTTTGTAATTATTTAGACAAAAGTAGCATGAGTCCTTAAACACACACACACACACACTCAAACCTTCTTGCATTTAACTCAGGATATAAGCCATTCCAAATGTATACGATATATCCCTGTGTGTTTGTATGTTTCCCAGCTCATATTAGCATAGTTATGATTCTCTAGTCGTGTTAGTTGACCTCAAAGTGCCTATATTCAAGCATAAGAATGTATCTTTATGTTTCTATCTGTCTTGCATATCTTTCTTGGTGCCTAATTAAACCTCTCGGTTGGCCTTAGCTAAATATCACTACTATGTGAGCCTAAAATGCATCATACTATTTGTACCATAGTTTGGGTTACCAGATAACCAGTTAATCACTCCGTTAATAAATTATGCAAATCAGGTGTCATTGAGACAAAGAAACACTTTCCCGCTGAAACTATATGCCTTGTTACTGGTCAATCCAACCAAAAGGGGTGTTACTGGGAAACCAGATAAAACCTCTTCCACACCCAAAAGGCGTTCTCTTTTACTTCTCTTTAACTTGCGGTTCCCTGGAGACACCCATCACCTTGGACACCTCGCGACTCCCCTTCCGGGGTGGAGTCCGATCTTCTGGCAGTTTTCAGCAACTTTGTTGCTTCACTTCGGAGCAGTCAACCCATGGATGAAATGACGAAGGTTCCACTCCTAACAGGATTCAACAGGAATCTACGCATTATACATGCACCGGGACACTTTACTCAGCAACTACAGAACCAATGCAAGTAACCGCTCTGCAGTGCGCTCTCTCTCTCTCTCTCTCTCTCTCTCTCTCTCTCTGCTGCGCGCTCTCTCGCTCTCTCTCTCTCTATCCATGCCTTCCTTGCGTTGGCATCTATGTTTAATGTGTGTATGTTTGTGTTTAGTCTGATGTTGCATGTTCCCCTGTAGTGTAGTTTAATAAACATCCATATGTATTCACACTTGGTTGTCTGTGTTTGCTGCTCACAGGACGAGGTCACTTTAACGTTCCGGTTTTCGTTACATGCTCTGGGAGCAATGTATTAGTAGTAAAATTATTTTTCGTGGCCAGAGAAATAATTTTACTTAGAGTCAATAGACGATTAACACTGTCCACCCTGCGGACGAACAAATCATTTTAATGCTATATTATATTAATGCTATAATGCTACAAGTAATTCCTGAAGATGAATGTAGTTAATAATAACCCGTTATGATTAATTATGTACATCTCACTTTGAGCTAATTTTTTACATTATTGGTGGAGAATGTGGGCAATGTTTTAAACCTAGTTCTGTGAGCAGACTCAGTAACCGTGGTGTGTTTCTTATGCGTGTTCATTCAAAACAAGACTACTATCCAAACGCGTGTTTTTGTGAATGAATGTGTAGGCTATGCACGCCCACGTTCCCAGCCTTAACAGTTCCTGAGTTCCTCACTGAGAAACCAGCCTCTGTTAATGACTTAAGTTAACTGCAGCTTATCAAATTTGACCCTGTAAAAAGGCTAAACCTTTTATAGTGTGTCTCAATGCAATTTTAACCGCCCTAAATTGAGCGAAAAAACCCTCTTTTAGCATGAAGATAGCGAGCGATGTTCCTCGCGTATCTTAAAATTAAGGCCTTAAGTTATGTATAGCTAGATTGATGCCATACAACTAGACTATTACTCCCGTGGGTTAAACCATTAGCATAGCTAACTAATGTGCCCTCTTGCCCGTTCACGGAGCAAAATTAATCTTAGAATACTGCAGGTCAGTGTTGGATTAATGATAACGGGGAGTCAATCAAAATTGTTGCAACAACCGCATAAGTCCCATTTATCTGGCGAAGAAATCCCAGAAGCAGCTTGTATAAATAGTTTTATACTAAATTTATCTTATATTGGGAGAAGAAACCCCCACTTTCAGTTTTAAATGCATAAGTCTTAAGTCTCACGAAGAAACCTCAGATTAGCTGCATGAATTGAACTGCATGGTGAAGAAATCAAACTGGGCGACGAAGAAATCTCGCTGCAGTATATTTGCTTTTATTAGTGATTTGAGCGATGTTCCTCATCTCCCTAAATTAAAGCTTTCCTTCAACCATCGCATATCATTGTAGTCATTGAAGTGATGCAGTTGAATAGCAAAGTAATGGTTTAATTCTAGTCTAGCTAACTAGTAACTTGCCATTGTCTGTGAAGTGAATGTACTGTTTTGATTTGTGAATTGTTATATGCGATACGTCATAACTGACGGCGCGTGAGTTTCCCATGCAGATTTACAGCAGTGCAAGTTCTGCTTCACTTGCAAGTGTTGTAAGCTTGCATAGGTCTCTTAGCAACATCTGATCCCGGAAGTTGAGAGCAGCCTCTTCTGGTTCAATCTGATAACAGCACCCACGTCACAGACCCTTGTGTAAACAAACCAGTGTAGCCAAAGCTAACTTAACTGTTAGCTGTTACCATCCGACTAACTGACACTGTGAGAGTCTAAAGTGTGAACCACTCCTCTCTCTCTCTCTCACTCCTGGTTTCACTTCTTGTTTACACTATAACCTTCTGTATAGACTCAGTTAGGTTTGCCCCTCCTCACATACGTTGGTTCTTTTTGTGTTTTTTATTTATTTATTTATTTTTTACTTTATTCTACCTCTCTATGATTTCATTTCATTCATTTGTTTTTAGCTTGAAGGTACAGATTCAGCTAAGTTGATTTGAATTAAATCTGAGATTTAATTAAATCAATTTGTTTATTTTTATTATTTCTTTTATTCTCCTAAAGCTATTAGGACATTTTAATTTTAACTTTACCTTATTTTAGTTATTTGACCATCACCATCTTCCCTCTTTATTTTTAGCTTGAAGGTACAGATTCAGCTAAGTTGATTTGAATTAAATCTCAGATTTAATTTAATCAGTTTGTTTATTTTTATTATTTCTTTTATTCTCCTAAAGCTATTGGGACATCTTAATTTTAACTTTACCTTATTTTAGTTATTTGACCATCACCATCTTCCCTCTCAGTATAGGTTAGAGCAGTTCTAGCAACTGTTGTCCCCTTAATGAATGGTACAGGTTTTAGTAGCCTAATTTTCTGTCTATATCCTTCCTTACACCAGGCCCCTGAGCCGACTAGAAACACTTCCTGTTGTTTCTGTTTATTACCTTGAGGTGTTTGATGTGTCCCTGCTAGCGCAGCTAACAGTCTCCCTAGGTTTTATGACCATGCTGCATTACTTTAACAAGTGATAACTGCTTAATCATATCTCCTAAACTAAATAAGGAAAGCCCTCCCTCTGTCTCTTCCTGGTTTTATTTCAGTTTGTTTAGTTGATACCTTCATAGTGATTGAACCTGTCTGAGAACCATCAGAGAATACTTGGTAATAATGTTGATAAACCGAATAGTCTAAGTCATTAAATGACCCCCTAGGTTATCACCCATCAACAGTTTTACTCATAATTTTCAGGTGCTCACTCAGACCAATCATCCACTCCCGCCTTATCGGACACGATCTCTACGCGTTTAGTGTGGGTCACTAACTGTCACTAACCTTCCAGAGGATCCCTGCAGACACACACACCATGTGGACCCACATACCCCAACAAGCTGGCCAGAGCCATTACAACTGTCGACCTAAATACTGCAAAAGGCCACAACACTTGCCTACTTGCAAAACGGGGACTTTTATGCTTGAACTCTGCCAATGCGACCACACAAGACAGACTATCTGCTCAGGATCACCCCCAGCCACGAGGCACACAACATCCTGTACCAGCAGACTGAAACTGTCAAATCGGATTACAAAAACTACAACTACGAGTCTACTACAACGAGTCTACGGCAGATGACAGAACAGGCAACAAGGGAGGAAGGTTTCAACTCCAGAACCTTACCTCCACCCGAAGTCCGCAGTACGCTGGCCTACAGAGAACACAGCGCTGCCTCCATAGAGACTGTTAAAATCCTACCTACCATTAATATTTTGTAGCGTGTGATTTTTTTGCTGATGTTGCCAATTGAAAATGTTTACTATAGTTAAACCATGGTAGTTTTAATTTAACCATGGTTTTGCTATATTAACCATAGTTTAACCATGGTATTTGTAGTAAATCCGTGGCACAAATGGTAGTCAACACGCCAAAAAACCATGGTTACTACAGTTTTTACTATAATTAAACCATGGTTAATTTTTCATAAGGGATCCTACCCACAGTACCAGAACTGACTCTGGAGAGCACATGGGACAGCATGAAAAGATCCTGAGGACATTAAAGGAACTGATCCTGAGAGTGGCCTCACCAGCAGGACAAACATATTCAGACCAGCAGAGTCCTTTTAACTATGAGCGGCATGAGAAACAAACAACCTACCAGAATGCCCTCCTACTAAGAGAAATGCCCAGATCTCAGCCAACAGTCTCTCGCCACAGAGACATCCATCCTAAAGCCAGACAGTCATGGCACCCAGACAACCATCAGCTCCATGAGACCGTACACCCCGTGTACACAACATAACTGGACTTGGAGCATTCATAGAATTGGGCTCAAGTGCGGGAATGTCACCTTTCCAGCCACCCAACTCGTCTAAAGAGTAATGCCAGGTTACAAAGATCACCCTTGACATCTCAGCTGGTCACAAGAACCCAGTCTCAAGGTCAGACCAGCCCACGACTCAGATCCTTGCTAACCAGCCACTGACCACAGGGCCAGCCATTCCATCACCAAGTAATGGCATCACCCAGCCACTTCAGCTGATGCCTGCCCATCCAGGATGATCCAACACCTGTCACCATACCGGTCACCACACAAACCTGGTATCAAGACTCCTGAGGAACCCAATTGAAAAGGGGGGCAACCAGGAAACAGAATGTTTGAAAACAAGGTGAGACTTGGAGCTCCGGTGACACTGAAGTAAACCCAACTTTTAGGTCACCTCTAACTCTTTGATAGACGCAACGTTGAAGCTCAGAAACAGAACTGAACTTTTAAGGCCCCAAAGGTCTGCACTGAACATGCAGTCATACATGTATACCACCTTCTCATTGATAAAGAGGTGCTGGATCACATTGACCCTTTGCTGAACTTGAGACAGCCGAAACTCAAGGCTGAAGTGCAAAACCCCTGCCACTTCAGCCAAACAGTTCACCCAGACTGACTGTCAGGTCACCGAGGTCACGAGAAAATCTCACAGCCAGCCATGATAATATGGCCTTGAGCCTCACACCAGACCTGCCTTCACAAGCAAGTGCATGAGCTTCCCTATGAGACATCGCAACCCCCTTGAGAAGCCCTGTCAAGTGCGAGAACCTTCTGCCAAGACATTACCAGACATTTACTCTAGTGAATATATAAGACTGCAGTCCCAGCCTATACAAAAAGGGGTTGCTGTTCAGCTCAACAGACAGTGTGGCCAAACCCTCAACCACACACCTTCAAGGGAATGGAGGGAACCCAGCCCCACTTTGAGCAACACCCCCTTTTCTGAAGAGACAACTGCCAATGCTAAAGCTGCTCGTTACAAGAGACAATGATGCATAGCTAAAGCTAACTATGTGGACTGACTCAAGACCACCTAACATCAAACTCAAATGGCATCTGCATTCTTTGCCATGCCTGATTTACCCTCATCCCAAGGAGTTTCATCTGACAGCTGGATTCACCAACTACTGCCTCAGTGTTGGTCTAGAACTAAAGGTAGTGCCCACTTCAGCAAAACACTGCTCCCGCCAGAGCACAAACTACTCAGATGACAAAAAGAGCCTGCTCTGCATTTCCTGAACCATCCAGCGATTCTCCAGTCACAACGGAACCTGGAAAGTGATCACAGAGATGTGCCTCCAAACTTTAATGGCCCCTTAACAACCAATGCATCCATACAGAGGACCAATGCCCCAAAGCCACATGGTCAATGGCCCTTTAAGGACGCAATGTTGAGGCACGGTTCAGGAACAGATGCCCAGAACAGGTGTTTTGTGGGTTAACGGCAAATGTCTCCTACAGCAACACTGCAAGCTTCCAGTCATCAAAGTACAAGTGACAGCCATCCTGATCGTCCTTCAGATTGCATCGACTCACGAGAAGTGCATCAGAAAACTCCTGATTTACAGACTCAAAGATATTGTCAATGTTGGATTTTGGCAAGGAAACATTCACATTGGGATACACACACCAGTTATGGTAGCCTACCACGACAGTAACCCACAGCTATACCTGGCCCCAAATCTGCGTATGTGTACACTGACCAAAGACAATCATTATCTCTGCCCCAGCAAGCCCTTCCTCAGAGACAACACTGAAGGAATCTGCGGTTTACAACCCATACAAAGAGAGACACTCTGCCCGGCTGAGGCCAAGCCTAGCACACACGTCACAGAAACGCAAGCAGAGATTGTGGGAAATCAGTGGCTCGTTAACACTTCCATCCATAATGCCACATTGACCTATGACCAGCATGACACTGCCACCCATGTCAGCCTGCCCAACCAGAGTATGTGGATTCAAGTGCCCAAAGGGGATCTGGCACTGTACCACCTTTCAAGTGAAGAGTACCAGTCCGAGGTAAAAATTCCAGCTTTCTTCAAGGGCCACAATCTCACTCTGGAACCTGAATTGGAACTGAACATTGAGAAAGGGGGGGCTCAGACGATTGACATTACCCCAATCGACACAGCCCTCTTAGCACTGTCTTGGCTGCCTGTCCAGACCACCTTTCCCATCGCCCGATCCTGGACCTCCGCCAACACGACACTTTGCTTCGCCACAGCAATCGGATACACACTAACTCTCGGCTTTGCCTTTGTCCTGTTTAACAGAGTCAACGGGATGCAAAGGTTCATGAACGGATGCACAGCTGCCTTTCCTTGAACCTTCAAATGGAGCCACCGGAAAAGTTGAGCCCAGGCTGAGACAATGCTGAACCTGACCAAGGTTAACACCCAAGCTGATGGTCCAAAGGATGAGGAAAATTAGTAACCACCCAGCATCTGACCATCAGGATGCACCTGCCATCTGGCCTTGCTGATCCACCTGCCATCCGACCATCATGACAACCCTTGTCTGACAATGTTTGCGTGGAACATCGTCAGCCAAAAAGGGTGAATTCTGTAGCATCTGCTTAAGATCATGTACGATCATTTGGGCTTTATGTTGTAGGGATTCCTTTAGCCTTTTGACATTTGCATATAAATTACAGAACGTTCTTTAAGGTCTCCCATCCAACTTCAAACACATTCCGAGATAACTAGATAGCCCTCGATGCCAGACACCTAATGGGCCCGGCTGAGCAGCCAGCTCTCTCTCTCTCACACACACACACACTCAAACCTTCTTGCATTTAACTCAGGATATAAGCCATTCCAAATGTATACGATATATCCCTGTGTGTTTGTATGTTTCCCAGCTCATATTAGCATAGTTATGATTCTCTAGTCGTGTTAGTTGACCTCTAAGTGCCTATATTCAAGCATAAGAATGTATCTTTATGTTTCTATCTGTCTTGCATATCTTTCTTTGTACCTAATTAAACCTCTCGGTTTGCCTTAGCTAAATATCTAAAATAGCTAAAAATGCATCATACTATTTGTACCATAGTTTGGGTTACCAGATAACCAGTTAATCACTCCCTTAATAAATTATGCAAATCAGGTGTCATTGAGACAAAGAAACACTTTCCCGCTGAAACTATATGCCTTGTTATTGGTCAATCCAACCAAAAGGAGTGTTACTGGGAAACCAGGAAAAACCTCTTCCACACCCAAAAGGTGTTCTCTTTTACTTCTCTTAACTTGCGGATCCCTGGAAACACCCATCACCTTGGACACCTCGCGACTCCCCTTCTGGGGGGGAGTCCGATCTCCTGGCTTCACTTCGGAGCAGTCAACCCATGGATGAAATGACGAAGGTTTCACTCCTAACAGGATTCAACAGGAATCTACGCATTATACATGCACCGGGACACTTTACTCAGCAACTACAGAACCAATGCAAGTAACAGCTTGTTAACTATTTAGATGCACTTCTAGGCTTTGACCCCTTTTAATTAAGGTGATGAGATTTTTTGATGGTTCTTAACAGGTTGTGATTTAGTTTATGAGTAAATACTGCCATGACTCTCCACTCTCTTGCGCGCGTGAGGCGTGAGCGCTCGCTCGCTTCTCTCACTCTCTGCAGCATACTCTCTCTCTCTCTCTCTCTCTCTCTCTCTCTCTCTCTCGCTCTCTCTCTCTCTCTCTCTCTCCATCCTCCATGCCTTCCTTGCGTTGGCATCTATGTTTAATGTGTGTATGTTTGTGTTTAGTCTGATGTTGCATGTTCCCCTGTAGTGTAGTTGAATAAACATCCATATGTATTCACACTTGGTTGTCTGTGTTTGCTGCTCACTGGACGAGGTCACTTTAAACGTTCCGGTTTCGTTACATGCTCTGGGAGCAATGTATTAGTAATAAAATTATTTTTCGTGGCCAGAGAAATAATTTTACTTAGAGTCAATAAACGATTAACACTGTCCGCCCTGCGGACGAACAAATCATTTTATTGTACTATTAATGATATAATGCTACAAGTAATTCCTGAAGATGAATGTAGTTAATAATAACCCGTTATGATTAATTATGTACATCTCACTTTGAGCTAATTTGATACACACACACACACACACACACACACACACACACATCATGTTGAACAGCACAAAACTTATGGTGCTGCATGTTTTTTTTTGTTGTTGTTGTTGTTGTTTTTTTGTTTTGTTTTTTTACTTAAATGTAATTATTTCATGGGCCTCTCTTCATCAGAGTAAAATGGATGACTCTTAAAATATTTGTGGTCACATTACCAATTTTGTTTATGGTTGGCTGGAAACTAGGGGTGGTCAACTTCCCCAGAGTCTGAAATCCACTAGTAGGAATATGGAGGTGTCTGGTGGCATGTCATTGTGAAGAAAAGCTAGAAAAGGAAAGGGAAAACTTATGATTTTGCAGAAATTCTGACCAAAACAGATGCTGCTGATCACACAAGTGAGAAAAAGTAATGCAAGATATAGAAACCATTTGAGCAGTGTGTGTTAGGAAATGCTCCTCCCTCTCTCCTGACCTACTTCCAGCAGCACACAGGATAGTATGATGTGGTCGTGGGCTGAATGAGAAATGGCAACAGCCATCCCCCTCCCCCCTTACCATCTCTGTTAGATTCTCTCTGTCTGTCTTTATACACCACTGGGCTCTTTAGAGTCAACACAAATTACCCAGTATGCCCTGGCCCTCCCCTGTGGAAAAAATGCATAAGAGACAGCATGAACATTATTATACATCCATGTATGCACAAATTACATTTTTTGTTGTTTTCCAGTGTTTCCACACATCCGTACTTGCATTTATATTAGTGGTGTTTTCAATATCATTAATTAAACAACTGTAATGTATTCATTAGGGGTCATTCACAAGAGGCAGTATCTTTAATTTAACGTTTAACCTTATAATGCAACTAATTTAGAATGTTCTACATAAACAGCAACTTCACTCGCCACATAAATATCTTTCCTAACCCTACTCACAAGCATCTGAAACTTGACATAATAACAATAAATTATTAAAACTGTATACTAAATTTATCTCAGTGTTAAAGTTTAAAGTAGCATTTGTCTTTGCTGTGTTTATGTATTTATAATGTAGCTTTTAGGCTTAAACAAAGGGTTATGCTGGTTGTAACCAGTGACAATCTATATGAAGAGATTTTATTCAATTTAATTGTTTATTTGTATTATTTAGTGGCAACCAGTCTTTCTTTAAAGGGTTAGTTCCCTCAAAAATTAAAATGTTTTACTCACCCTCGAGGCATCCTAGGTGTATATGACTTTCTTCTTTCAGACAAATCCAGTTGGCAAGTTCCAAGCTCTATCATTGCAGTCAGCAGGTGTTGCAGTTGAACAGTCCAGAAGTCGTCAAATAAAGCGTGTGCATTCATAATAAAACGTGCCGCACACAGTTCCAGGGGACTGAATAAAGGCCTTCTGTAGTCAATGCATGCGTTTTTGTAAGAAAAATATCCATATTTCAAATGTAATAAACACTTTTCTCTCACTTCCATTATCTGTCATACGTGAGAGCCATTCTGGCAGATGTTGTAGTTCGTCAGTGTGGACACAAATAAGAAGTACAAACCGAGGATTTGCAAAGAAAAACGTCTGAGGATTTCGAAATAAACCAAGAGGAGACTGTTTTTTCTTCGCTAAAGTAAGGAAACTTTGCTTCCTTTACTACAATAAACAAACTCGTGATACTAGCATTTCTCTTGCAGAATGGCTTCCATGTATGACAGATAACGGAAGTGAGAGAAAAGTGTTTATTACGTTTGAAAAATTTATATTTTTCTTACAAAAACACATACATTCACTACAGAAGGCAATTATTCACCTCCTGGAGCCATGTGTGGCACGTTTTATTATGAATGCGTCATATACACCTAGGATGACTCAAGGGTGAGTAAAACAGTTTAATTTTCATTTTTGGGTGAACTAACCCTTTAAGTCTTTCTCTCTTATCATTCAATTCCAATAGGAAGCTTAGGTTAAAAAAGGAAAATCTGTTTTATTTTTTATTTTTGTAAAGTAATTGAACTCAATATAATAATTTATTAATTCTCAACTCTTACACTTTTTTTTAGGAAAGCCGTCTTGATATAGTGGAAACCTGATCTGGTTCTCATGTTTTTTAGCCAGTTGAGGCTGGTCTAGATTGCTGATCACCTTTAATTTATCTTGGCAGATCATCTTGGACAAGCTAGTTATAGCTACCGGACCACCTTGGACTGGCAAAAATCCAGCAACCATATTATGTCATACTATTTTGATATTAAAGGGGTCATGAACTGCCTCTGTTTTTATGTTGTACTTTTCTCTTATAATGTTATCACGAGCTTATAATGGCAGACTGCTTTCAATATAAGCTGTTTTTAAGAGTAACAGCAAAGTTTTGAGTTCTGAAACATACAGGGTGTTTTTATAGTACAATGACCTCTTATATGTATAAAGATCAAGAGAATTTTGATTTCTCAGTTCATGACCCATTTAATTTTTTTGTAGCAAACACTTGTAATTGCACTTGTAGGGTTTGATATAAGCAAGGCTGACAGTTGTAGTTCCTTCTCACAATTTTGGAAACCACTACCATTCTGATTATGGTGGGTTTAATCGTGAGAGCAGGGAGTCTAGGAATGCTGGGCTCATTTCCCTTTTGTGTCTTCTCTGTTCCGGTGAGTGTGATGGGTACAGCTGCCTCTTCTGACGATTACTCATGTTCTCCCTCACTTTACTTCTCTTTTGCCATTGGCGAACATTGTAGCCTGAAAACAGAGAAGTCTTTGTAGTGCCCTGGGGGTTATTCCAGCACATCCAGAGGGGTGCCAGGCGGTTCCATTCTTTATGCCCACATTGACCGAAGAAGTTCTGGAGAGTGATGAGAACGGTTGTTTTTCAAAAACCCAGTTTCTTCATGGCCACTCCACACAGCTGAAGGGTTCAGCCTTTAGAACAACAGCCTCTGTCTTTCATTGATGTTCCCATTCTGATGTTGAGCAATTAAAGCTGTTAGACTGCTTTGAAACTGCTTTAAATTCAACATCAGTGGTGTAGATGAGTTTAGGGAACCGTATCGGGGAGTATTAAGGGTTTTAAAAAAATGATAATAATAAAAAATAAATAAATAAAGGGAGAATTCAAAACTGTTAATGGGAGGCTTCAGCTTTGGTCAAGAGTTGCTTTTTATTTCTGTGGTTGAATCCTCGACACATGTATTCAGTTTCTTGACATATGTCTTAAAGGGATAGTTCACCCAACAAATGAAAATTCTGTCATCATTTCCTGATCTTCAAGTTGTTCCAAACCTGTATTAATTTCTGTCTTCTGTTGCTGGTAGCCATTGACATGTATGGATAGTGAGTATGGAAAAAAATACTATGGAGTCTGTGGCTAACAGCAACTGTTTGGTTACCAAAAATCTTCAAAATATTATCTTTTGTGTTCAACAGAAGGAAGAAATTCATACAGGTTTGGAACAACATGAAGGTGAGTAAAAAATGAAAATATTTATTTTTGGGTGAACTATCTCTTTAATGTTTCTCAGTAGATTTAAAACCATCTAGTTTGTGATAAATTATTATGTAGATATCTATTATGTAGATATCTATTATGCTGTGTGTGTGTGTGTGTGTGTGTGTGTGTGTTTTAATTCTGATTGGTTCTTTTCTCTCTTTCAGATCATGCCCCCTAGATAGCATACTCTTCGCCTTGCTGGCTGACGGCCCCTCCGGATTGGAGAGGATGCCTCCCCGGAAGCGCACACGGCCCACCCTGGGCTTCCTGTGCTGCTTCAGCAGCAGTGAAACCCCTGAGATCAACCTGAAAGACAGTGAACCACTGCAGCTGCTGGAGTTCAGTGCCCCCATGCCCCCGGAGGAAGAACTGCATGCCCGTTTCTCGGAATTAGTGGTTAGTATTTGCAGCTATTCTGGTGGTCAGGTTTATGCCATTAAATATGTTTAATTTATTACTCTATTCTTTCAAGTAATCCATGTAACACACAAATAGAAAATTCAAGGGGCTAACTGTGTGCAATTAGTGTCACAGTGGCTTTAGCATCTAATTTCTAACATTAGGCAGTTTGGAACACTTGTAGTACAAAAGTTGATTCATAAATAAGGCTTTAGGAATCTATGCAGACTTGCATTATTGAGGTTGAGGCATATTCTTACTAGTTAAGTAAAGCAAACTCGCGGTGGATTGGGAGGGGTTAGTGTGGGATTTGTTACATGCATATCCATATGTCTGCATTTAGAGCAAGACATCAGTGAATAGTTATTAGCATCATAACACCATAAGCCCTGCCCACTGGTGTTCATTTGTTGAATTCTCATTGTTTAATTATGTAATTGGTATGATACATTCTCACCCAACAAATAAAATGTTATATTTGATTTATTCTGAACTCCCCTGAAATCATTATGACTAGTGGATTTTGTGGAACCTTGTTACCGCATATCTTTGTCCAGTATAGAACATACTGAAGGTTCATAGATAAGGAACAGTAGGTACTGGAGACTGGATTTCTGTCTAGCACTGACTTAGCAAGTTGTATTTAAGTGACCAAACAAAGTACACTTTTTGTTATGAGCAACCAGTAGGTGGCCGACTTTAAGGTAGTGGTTAACCTTGCACCCTCTGATTAAGATCAGACTGGTGAGTTTGTGAATGTGAGATTCATGACTCTGCAGTCTGTTTAAGCAAAGAGTTAGAATCAAGTTGAAACTGAATCCTAATGAAATTAGATAAACTCTACAGTAGTGCAAGTAAAAGACCTACTGTACATGCATTACAGCAGGGAAAATATTTATTTTATCCCCTGCTGATATTGTAAGTTTGCCCACTTACAAAGAAATGAAGGGTCTGTAATTGGTTGGTTTATTTTAACAGATAGAGACATAATATCAAAAAAAAAAAAAAAAAAAAAAAAAAAACACATTATATAAAGGTTAGAAATTGATTTGCATTTCAGTGAGTGATATCAGTATTTGATCCCCTACCAACCAGCAAGAATTCTGGCTCCCACAGATTGGTTATGTGCCCCTGTGAAACACAGATTAGTCCTGTCACTTTAAGAAGTTACTCCTAATGTCAGCTCATCAGGTGTATAAGACACACAATCTGTATCTTCCGTTTCAACCTCTCCCACCACCATGGACAAGACCAAAGAGCAGTCAAAGAATGTCAGAGACAAGATTGTAGATCTGCACAAGACTTGAATGGGCTACAAAGACCATGAGCAAGAAGCTTGTTGAGAAGGAGACAACTGTTGGTGTGATTATTCGGAAATGGAAGAAATACAAAACAACCATCAATCGGCCTCGGCCTGGAGCTACATGCAAGATCTTGCCTAATGGGGTAAGGATGATCATGAGAAAAGTGAGGGAGCAGCCCCGAACTACACGGGAGGAACTTGTTAATAATCTTAAGGCAGTTGGGACCATAGTCACCAACCAAAACATTGGTAACACACTACGCCACAATGGACTGTAATTCTGCAGCGCTCACAAGGTCCCCCTACTCAAGAAGGCACATGTACAGGCCCGTTTAAAGTTTGCTAATGAACATCTAAATGATTCAGAGAAGGCTTGGGAGAAAGTGCTGTGGTCAGATGAGACCAAAATTGAGCTCTTTGGCATGAACTCAACTCGCCTTGTTTGGAGGGAGAGAAATGCTGACTATGACCCCAAGAACACCATCCCTACATTCACGGAGGTGGAAACATTATGCTTTGGGGCTGTTTTTCTGCTAAGGGTACAGGATGACTTCACCACATTGAGGGGCAAATGGATGGGGCCATGTATTGTATAATCTTGGACAAGAACCTCCTGTCTTCCAGCATGACAATGACCCGAAACATACTGCCAAGGCAACAAAGGAGTGGCTCAAGAAGAAGCACATTAACCCTCTGGAGTCGATTATCGCGTATACGCGTTTTGGGGTATTTTCTCCTGATAACCCCGAAAAGAACTTAAATTACACTTTCAGTTTTGATCGTACAGATAAGTGCAATACATCAATCGAATCTGTAAAGGGTCTACTTTTTTTTTGTATACAGACATAATAACAACAAAACTTTGTGCACTTATAAAATAAAGATAACAAACAAGGAGTGCTGTCTGCAGCCTTTGTCTGCGCTGATCTTCAGATACAAATGCGTCATTAAAATGAACTGTAACTCAGTGAATACTCAAGACAGAGACATGAGAGAGATATCTATAGAAAGCCTGACATG
Source organism: Cyprinus carpio (assembly GCF_018340385.1). Classification (NCBI taxonomy): domain Eukaryota; kingdom Metazoa; phylum Chordata; class Actinopteri; order Cypriniformes; family Cyprinidae; genus Cyprinus; species Cyprinus carpio. The sequence continues at coordinate 405,310 of NW_024879360.1, forward strand.
TCTACTTTTAAACTAAACAAGTGCTGCTGAAAACAAATATTCTGTGATAAAGTAATCCATATGAAAAACAACGCGATGTCCGTTTTTCACGTCTCCCTTCATTATCTTGTAATGCGACCACGCCCCCGCGCCCGAGCGCGCTTTTGAGATTCAAATATTTCACTGAAGCGCGCGGCTTTTGAATACGCCCCACACAACAGAAGACAACGCAGCGAGACTGTTCAAGTTTTTATTATTTTTACTGTTTGCTTCGCGATGAGAGGAATAAGACATAATTCACCCCAAAAAGATGTGATGTGGTTGAGGATTTGAGATTTGGATTTCCTCAGAAAAAAAAGAATGAAGTGCTTTATTCAGCAGAGATCATAAACATGAGTAAGTCTCTTTTTATTTATTTATATACTTGTACTAGTTTTCACATAACGTGTAAACATTTTACTAGTTAGACTTTTTCCAAAGACTTTTTCCAAACTATAATTCCTGACTAAATGTATAATCAAGTGAAATATTATAAAGTTTCAATAACAAATACACTACTATACCATTCAAAAGCTTGATGTAAATAATATAAATGTAACAATAAATGTAACTGTAACAAATGTAACAATCATTGCTGTTCTTCTTTCAATTTTTCCCCCCCTAAAAAACCTAAAAAAAAAAATATTCTCAGCTCTTTTCAACATTAATAATAATAATAATAATAATAATAATAATAATAATAATGATAATAATAACAATAAAAAATTGTTTTGTAGAAAATAAGATTGTTAAAAGGATTTCTGAAGGATTGTGTGACTGGAGTAATGATGCAAAAAATTCAGTTTGAAAGTCAGCTTTGATTGTTCCTAATAAACTGTTTAACTGCACTCACAAGTGAATATTAAATTATGTTGTGGGATAATTAAATATATTCTAAATAAACTACAAACATAAAATTATATACATTTATTTTGTCCTCACATTCTTTCTTGTAACTCATCCCTCTCAGTGACACAGCTGACTGAATGGCTCATTATGCAGCTCATTATGCAGGCCTTTGTCTTCTCAGGTGTGAATTCATGATAGTTGACGCCTACTCGCATATGACTTTTACCAACAAAAAGTGTCTCAGAAAATTTAAATCAATATATTTTTTCTGTAAGTGAGTAAACAAGATGATTTTCACATCATTTAGAAAAAAAAAATTCTAGGCTACAAGCTCCAGTTCTCAAAATTCCTGGGAACCAATTTTCTGTATGTGTTTTATTGCCTTATTCAAGTGATTTTAACATTTTTAGTTTTTCACTAACCACGCATAACATTTTTTTTTCTCAAAAACACAATCATGTACATACATGCTGCTCACATATTATTATAGCCTAGTTTGTGCTGATTACAGTGAGATTAGACTTTAGCCATTTAGATATTTATAAGAAACTGAAAAAAGCACAAATGTCAGGGCATGACAAAACTTCTCCAGGCCCCAAAAATACCCTTAGACTCCAGAGGGTTAAGGAGTGGCCTAGCCAGTCTCCAGACCTCAATCCTATAGAAATTCTGTGGAGGGAACTGAAACTTTAATTTGCCAAACGACAGCCAAGTTACCTTAAGGATTTAGAGAGGATCTGTAAAGAGGAGTGGATCAAAATCCCTCCTTAGATGTGTCCAAACCTGGTGACCAACTACAAAAATGTCTTACCTCTATGCTTACCAACAAGGGTTTCTTCACCAAGTACTAATTCATGTTTTGCTTGGGGATCAAATACTTATTTCACTCAATGAAATGCAAATCAGTTTCTAACCTTTATATAATGTGTTTTTTTGTTTGTTTGTTTGCATTTTTTGGTTGGTATTCTGTCTCTACACGTTAAAATAAACCTACCGTAAAAATTACAGACCCTTCATTTCTTTGTAAATGGGCAAACTTACAAAATCAGCAGGGGATCAAATAAATATTTTCCCTACTGTATACCTTTGCCTCTACACCGTTGAATTCTGTTGTTGGGCTAATGGGTGGTCCTTACAAATCTGTCAACAACAGGATAAACGGAAGAGTAAAAGAGTGTTTCCTGTGATTTGCCGTGTTAAAACAGCTTGTTTGTGTCTCTGTATAGACTTCAGAAGGATTTGATTGCCAGAAACAAGTGGATGGTTTGTAATGGTGTCCCAGATCGTGTTGCAGTTATATGTATGTTTGGAGCATTTGACTGCAGATTGTTTTGTAAAAAGGACACAGTTTAGTAGAGAGCTCTAAAATAAACTTTTGTTGAAAGATGAAGCAGCCAACGGCATTGGATTTTACAGAAGCTGCATTGCAAACCAGAAGTAAGCAATTTTATAATGCTTTGTCTGTAAATGACAGTTTTTGGATTATATTTTCAAAACACATATAATAATATAACGTGAATATAACATTATATTATTGAATATAATATTTTTTCCACATACATGTTAGGTCAACCTCAAGGAGCATATTAGAATAATTGTTAAAAAAAATCATGTCATGAACCCTTTAAGAGGTGACGACTTTGCCACATTCCTCATTAATAAAATTAAAACCATCAGTGCACAACTTTCCACACCACAATCTGTCAATCATCCTAATACTTGTCTGCTCGATTCTATTCCATCTCATCTCCTTCAAGCCATTTCTCCTGCAGATGTACCTGCACTCACATCATTAACACATCTCTTCACACTGGTGTTTTTCCCTCAGCATATAGACAGGCTCATATAACCCCACTACTTAAAGGGGTCATCGGATGCCCATTTCCCACAAGTTGATAGGATTTTTTAAATGTCTTAATGAAAAGCCTATAACATACTTTGGTTAAAATTTCTCAATGTACCCTGTCAAAATCAGCTCTGTTTTCAGCAAGCCATTTCAGTCCATATTCCTTTAAATGCTAATGAGCTCTGCTCACGCCCACCCGTCTCTTCCGTGGAGTGATGAGCCGTTCTCATGATACTGTTTACGATAGCCGCAGAACTTGCTAACTAGTGCATTATTAGGCAAGGCGAGGGAGGTTTATTTATATAGCACATTTCATACACAATGGTAATTCAAAATGCTTTACATAAAAGGAATAAAATAAAATAATCATAAAAAAAATCACAACAATAAAATAAGAAATTTAAAAACTTTTAAAATTATGTAAAATTGATTTAAAATGAATTTAAAACAGTTAAAAATAGAAAATGATTATACATAAAATACAGTGCAGTCAGTTCGGACGTAGCACAGTGCTCATTCAGTAAATGCACAGCTAAACAGTGAGTTTTGAGTCTCGATTTAAATGTGGCTAATGTTTAAGTACATCTGGGACAGTATTCATGACAAATCTTAGTGCTAAGAGTTGCTCCTAGTAGCAAAATTCTAAGAAAATTATTAGAAATGTGAGTGTTTCCTCTTAAAATTAAAGAAAAGATCCTAGTAAAGAAAAAAGTAATTCAGAGAGCATCTTAACCCATAGAAGAGGTCTTAAGGTCCAAAATTGTTAGGAGTATGGACGAGGACTTTTTTAAGAGGCTAAAGAGTTTCTTTAGCAGTGGAAAAAATGGACAAAACACGAAGAGGGAGAAGAAGTGTCTTACACACAATGCATGAGAATGAGTTAACAAGACGCTACACATTAGATTGTGCAGGGATTATGTTTGTGACCGATCTTTTTAGAGACAAGCTAACATCTCTGACACTGCGCAGAAATGCCATAGCGCCAGAAATGGTAGTAATCACTACATTAACTACATTAACATATTTGGCAACTGGAAAAATGCAACTATGCAGCAGTGATGATTTGTGTCTGTCACAACCTTCTATAAGCAAAGTGATAACGAGAGAGAGAGAGATACAGAGAAAATGGTAAAACATGAAAAATTATGTTAAGGCTTATAATAGACCCTACTCTTAAAAGTGGTCTTTTATTTCCATCTTGGACAACCAACCAATCACAGTCTTCAAAAGACTCTGTCATAGCTAGCAAAGGGGTTGGCCCCACCTCCTCAATAAGATAAAAGTTTTTGTCTTTTCCTCCCTCAGAGTTACTTTCAGATTGGTCCTGAATCACTTTTAAGCTAAGACTCCTAGAAAATTTTCCCTTGGTATTTCTAACTGACCTGATCCTAATGATATGAGTGGTCTGTTAGGTTTATATTCATTGAGCATATCTGCAATGTATTTAGGTCCTAGGCCATTGAGTAATTTATAAACGAGTAAAAGTACTTTAAAATCAATCCTAAATGTAACTGGAAGCCAGTGTTAGGACCTGAGGACTGGTGTGATATGCTCAGATTTGTTGGCTCTAGTTAGAATCCTGGCATGAGCTGCAGCTCTCTAATGGTCTTCTTGGGAAGGCTAGTGAGGAGACCATTACAATAATCCACCCTGCTTGGGATAAAGGCATGAACAAGTTTCTTCAAGTCTTGATTGGAAACAAAACATCTAATTTTTGCAATGTTTTTGAGATGGTATTATGCTGATTTAGTTACTGCTTTGACATGACTACTGAAGCTAAGGTCTGTCTCCAGAATCACAAATTAAGATTCTTGACTTGGTTTCTTAGTTGTTTGACCCCTTGAGTCAAGGTATGCAATCACCTTGAGAACTTAATTTTTGTTTCCAAATGGGGAAGTCGTGGCCTAATGGTTAGAGAGTCAGACTCGCAATCCAAGGGTTGTGAGTTCGAGTCACGGGCCAGTAGGAATTGTAGGTGGGGGGAGTGCATGTAAAGTGCTCTCTCCACCCTCAATACCACAACTGAGGTGCCCTCGAGCAAGGCACCGAACCCCCAACTGCTGCCAGGGCGCCGCAGCATAAATGGCTGCCCACTGCTCCGGGTGTGTGTTCACTGCTGTGTGTGTGCACTTTGGATGGGTTAAAAGTAGAGCACGAATTCCGAGTATGGGTCACCATACTTGGCTGTATGTCACGTCACTTTCACTTTCACTTTCACTTTTCACTTTGTTTAACTGAAGAAAGTTCTGGCACATCCAACTGTTAATTTCAACAGTGCATTGGCAGAGGGAGTCAATGGGGCTGTAGTCATTTGCAGATAAGGCTAGGTAAATTTGGTTGTCATCTGCATAGTTGTGATAGGCAATTTGGTTCTTTCTTATTATTTGACATAGAGGGAGCATATACAGGCTGAATAAGAGTGGTGCAAGAATTGCGCCTTGTGGGACTCAGCATGTCATGGACGTCCACTTAAACTTATGCTCTCCTATACTCAAATAATAACCTCCCCCTTCTTACTATGACCTGAACCAATTGAGTACCACCCCAGAAAGCCCGACCTAGTTTTCCAGTCTCTCTAGAAGTATGTTATGATCGACAGTGTCAAACACAGCAACAAGATTTAGTAGTACCAGCACTGATATTTTGCCAGAATCAGAATTAAAGTAAATATCATTTATTATCTTTATGAGCGCTGTCTCTGTGTTGTGATGCTGTCAGAAAACAATTGTCAAGTCAAGTCATCTTTATTTATATAAAGCTTTAAACAAAAAAGATTGCGTCAAAGCAACTGAACAACATCAATTAGGAAAGCAGTGTGTCAATAATGCAAAATGACAGTTAAAGGCAGTTCATCATTGAATTCAGTGATGTCATCATGCAGCTCAGTTCAGTTTAAATAGTATCTGTGCAATAATTTGCAATCAAGTCAACAATATCGCTGTAAATGAAGTGTCCCCAACTAAGCAAGCCAGAGGCGACAGCGGCAAGGAACCAAAACTCTAATTCTCCAAGTTTTAGCCCAACGCAGTTTTAATTTTCTCATCCTGCGCCGCGTTGTTTAAATAGCAAATGCATTTGCACCCATTTGTATGCCCATGGGCGTGCTGTTCTAAAAAAGAGGTGTGTTCAGGCGCATTGTTGGCGTGTTGCTATTTTGAGGAACTGAAAATAGACTGCGCCATAGACCAACTCAAACCTGGTCATAAGTCTAAAGTCAATGGCATAATATTTTTGTTGTTGTTGTTATTTAAAGAGCATGTTAGTAGAAAATGTGCCTCTGTGCGGGTCCACAATGTGCATTACACACAGCAGCAAACAAACATGCCAAAAATTAAAAATTAAAGGATTACCCCAAAAAATTAAAGGATTGCCCCAAAACACACCCATTACTCATTAAGAGATGGGGGACAACCCTTTTAGACCATGCGCCAGGAGCACCGACCATTTTTTCCATCGTTATACTAGCAAAAGTGGATTCGGAAATGCCCTAAGTGCACCTGTGCCCTGCGCTTTAGACCATCCACTTAGATCGTTAAAATAGGGCCCATAGTCTTCATAAATAACACACTAGTGTTCTCATTAATGCATCGCTTTCTGACAGAGACAGATCTAGATTCAGTGATAGCAGAGATCAATATATTAAAGAAAATACACAAGTGATCAGATAGTGCCACATCCTTAATAACAATGGATGAAATGTTTAGAACTCTACTGATGAGTAAATCTAGAGTGTGTCCTCGATTGTTTGTGGGTCCATGCATATGCAGAATCAGGTCAAAAGTTTTTAAAACAATTATCATTTATTTTGTAGTTTTGATTTCTGCATTATCTATGTGAATATTAAAATCCCCTGCAATAGCAAAACAGTCAAACTCTGAGGAAATCATTGTTCTGTGAACTCTTCAACAAAGGCTGGAGTGTATTTTGGAGGCCTGTAAATAATAATAAATAGAATGCGTGGGGTACCTTTCAGCACAATATCTGGATATTAAAAATACACTTGCTTGCATTGGTAGACATCTTTAAATAGTGCAGCTACACCTCCATCTCTCATAATAGTCCTGCAGACACTTATAAAAGTAAAGTCAGGAGGGGCTGTTTCATTGAGGACCGTTGCACTGCAGCTGTCTTCTAGCCACGTTTCGTTTAAAAATATAAAATCCAGGTTGTTTGTGGTCATTAAGTCAGAAATTATTTATTCTTTAGTGAGCAAATGTTTAAAAATCCAAACTTGATGGCATTACGTTTTGTCCCTACAGCAATCTTAGTTTGATGCATAATACGCCACAGATTAGATGGGTCAGCCATAAGGCTTGAGAAGGCCTTAGACTTTCTATCACATGATAAAACAGAAATAGAGAAAGCTACAGGTACAATGGGACCCGACACATATCACAGAGAGCTGTTACCAGTTGTTTTTGGTTCACCTAGAGCAGATGGAGGAGGGTTTGGGCCCTGGCGTTGCTTGTTGGGCCCTGAGCAGTGTTGTGGCTGCATGGTGTTATCAGTGACCTAGTGGGATGTGTCAACCACATGATGACTCGGAAGCTGATATGAAGTTCTGTGGTCACTCATACTTTGTCCAGGTGTGTGTACCATTCAGGTTGAGTGGATTGGCACACACTACTGAAGGATGATGGAGGGAGAAATAGATATTGTCCTTTAGCACAAGTTTGTTTAGGAAAGGAAAAGCGATTTGCAAAGATTGAAAACAGAAAAGAACCTTACACTCACTTCTTCTGTAGGTGAGGCTGGATCACAAATGATTCACACAAACATAAACGCATTTAGGCAGATCACGGGTTCACTCCCTTCAAAAACAAAGGTAATCCACTGCATCTTCAGCTGCTCAGATGTCAGGAGTAAATGATGACTGCTATTTTCATTATTACATCCAAAAACAGAACCCCTCAATCGCTTATGAGCCATTCTTGTCTAGTCCTGCTCCAGTGTCGAAACAGTGGGCGGACTGATGAGAGCTCACTTAGGGCGTGTCTAAGGTAAAACGCTATTGTCAATCAACAATCGTGGGAGGGGCCTGGATCCATGTAACATCACACAGACAGGCATCTGAGAATGGCTTGATATGAGAAAGGGGAAGTGATTTAACAAGATAAAAAAAAAAAAAAACACTGGGTGGATATTTATCATTATAGGGTGGTTGTGTACACACATTGCCAACACACAAGTTGTAAAAGTGCATGTCGCATCTGATGACCCCTTTAAGAAACCTACCCTTAACCCATCTTTTTTAGGGAACTACAGACCAGTTTCCCCTCTTCCTTTCATTGCAAAAACACTTGAAATGAGCTGTGTTCAACCATGCCTTTCTCACACGGAATAACCTCCTCAACAGGAACCAGTCTGGTTTCAGAAGTGGACATTCAAACTAGGGGTGTCGAAATTAATTGTTTCTACAATGCATCGCAATGCAGACAAGGACAATTCAGTATCGGTTCAGTAATAGACCATAACCGATAACGTACTGACACTTTTCTGACGTTATTTGTCATATATGTGTTATTTGTCATATAAGTCCCGGGTATACTTTGATTTCACAGCCGTGTCAACACAGCTTTCAAAGTATACTCAACCGCAGATGAGCACGGATGGACAAGCTCACGACACATGCGCAGTACCACCTACTTGACTTGTGCTTTTTCTCAACATTAACCTCACACATGCACTGTTGTAATAACGCTGGGTGACAACCAATCGCTGTGAGAAAAAGATTAAACACAAATAGGGTGTAAACATGGTTTTCAGAGGCTTGCTCTGCCCTAAATTTGACACGTCACAAAGCAGTGGCGTTGTAGCGTTGCCAGCGGCACTGAGCGCAGATTTGATGCTGTAGTGGAAACACACCATTATGCTTTCGAATCGCTCTCATGGTTGATGTCATACACTCATCCTGCGCAGCACTACTTCAAATCGAACGCGCCTAATGGCGGAGGGAGGCGAGATGAGATTGCGAGTAATTAAAAATGCTCCAACTTCTTTAAAAGCCGACATCTGGGCACATATATCATATAGAATATATCATAGTCGTGGAGAAGTCATGGCCTAATGGTTAGAGATTCAGACTCATAATCCAAAGGTTGCGAGTTCGAGTCTTGGGCCAGCAGGAATTGTAGGTGGGGGGAGTAAATGTACAGTACTCTCTCCACCCTTAATACCACAACTGAAGTGCCCTTGAGCAAGGCACCGAACCCCAACTGCTCCCCGGGCGCTGCATCATAAATGGCTGCCCACTGCTCCAGGTGTGTGTTCACGGTGTGTGTGTGTGTGTGTGTGTTTGTGTGTTCACTGCTGTGTAAGCACTTTGGATGGGTTAAATGCAGAGCACGAATTCTGAGTATGGGTCACCATACTTGGATGTATGTCATGTCACTTTAATATATTGATATCGAATTGAACCGAATTGATGACATGATAATCGTAACCGAACTGAACCGTGAGACCAGTTTAGGTTCACACACCTAATTCAAATGAAACTGCCTTGCTCTCAGTTGTTGAAACCCTAAGAAAGGCAAGAGTGGATTCCAAATCTTCAATACTTTCTTGCTGGATCTGTCTGCTGCTTTTGACATGGTTAACCACCAGATCCTCAACCTTGTTAAGACAGAACTGCTTGTGGTTCCATCAAACCCATCGTTTCATCACAATTTCACCATCCAGCTAGGCACATCAACCATATCTTCTTAAAAAACAGCCAGAAATCTTGGAGTTATGATTAATGATTAGCTGACTTTCTCACTTTTTCTTACTTTTTCTTGCTAAAACTGCCCGGTCCTGCAGATTTGCTTTATTCAGCATAAAGAAAATCAGGCCTTTTCTTTCGGAACATGCTTCACAACTCCTTGTTCAAGCTTTTGTTCAGTCCAGGCTGGACTATTGCTCTCTTGGCAGGTCTTCCTGTCAGTTCTATCAAACCTTTACAATTAATCCAGAACATGGCAGCAAGATACATTTTTAATGAGTCAAAAAGAATGCATGCCATACATCTGTTTATCATTTTTCACTGGCTACCTATAGCTGCCTCATCCCAAAGAAGCACAAAATCGCTTTCACTGACTTTTACATTAAATGTTCCCTCCTGGTGGAATGACCTGTCCAACTCAATTTGAACAGCTGAGTCTTTAGCCATCTTCAAGAATCAAATTATACAATTAACAAAAAAAGGCCTCTAACATAAGCTAGCTCTATTCTTTTTCTATTCCATCTGTTTTCTTTTTATTTATTATATAATAATAATAATAAAAAGCTGTTTAAATTATTTTGATGGCTTCCATTGTCCTCATTTGTAATTTGTTTTGGATAAAAGCATCTGCTAAATGCAAATGTAATGTTTAGGAGAAAATTGAGTTGCAAGAAGGATTCCCTTTCTGTCTGTATTTTTTTCTGTCTGGCTAAACTGTCTTTCCCCACCCTGTATTTCAGCTAAAAACAGAATGTGGAAAGGAAAAAATAAAGCTCATCATTTGGAGACAAAGTATGCCCAACATATGGGAGCAGTTAGGTAAATCACAGCAACCACATGCTTAATACACAAAGAAAAGACTCAATGATTATTTTTGGTAAAAATAAATAATGATTGTAAAAAGTAGACTGCTGCCATTCTTTCATTCTGGATTATCCCTATAGATTTAAACAAACAAACGAGCAAGCAAACAAACAGTCTTATTGTACTGCTGTGCCAAACATTTAAATGGCTTGTCTGCACAACATGGATAAAAACTTGTCAATTTGCCGCAAAGACAAAAAAAGTGTTTTGCATATATGAGGAATGTCAAAACCTGCACTTTTTGAAGTAATGAAATAAATATTGTCTCACAGGAAGCTTTAAGAAAGCTGACAGATCTGGGTCACAGTTGGCAGGATTAAGAGTTTTAACAGTTTTTTTGGAATATGATATGATAAACATGCATACAGAGGCCAACTTTTCTTTGGTGAAGTTGTGCACAGACGTGTATACAATTTGGTTTATATTTATTAACTTTATAAATCTGTGGGGTTGCAGAATTTCAGCTGCTTTGGTGTTAATAAAATTAACAACAGGTGCACTAGATGGGCAACCATTAGAAAACCCCAAAAACAGGAATGGTTTTACAGGTGGAGGCCACTGACATTTTTTCCATACTAATCTTTTCTGATTGTTTGTCACTAGTTTTGCATTTGGCTAGGGTCAGTGTCACTACTGGTAGCATGAGGCGATACCTGGACCCTACAAAGGTTGCACAGGCAGTCCAACTCCTCCAGGATGGCACATAAATATGTGCCATTGCCAGAAGGTTTGCTGTGTCTCCCAGTCTCAAGAGCATGTAGGAGATTCCAGGAGACAGGCAGTTACTCTAGGAGAGCTGGACAGGGCAGTAGAAGGTCCTTAACCCATCAGCAGGACCTGTATCTGCTCCTTTGTGTGCAAGGAGGAACAGAATGAGCACTGCCAGAGCCCTACAAAATGACCTCCAGCAGGCCACTGGTGTGAATGCCTCTGAGAAAACAATCAGAAACAGACTTCATGAGGGTGGCCTGAGGGCCTGATGTCGTCTAGTGGGCTCTGTGCTCACTGCCTGGCACCGTGTAGCTTGATTGGCATTTGCCATTGAACACCAGAATTGGCAGGTCCGCCTCTGGCGCTCTGTGCTTTTCACAGATGAGAGCAGGTTCACCCTGAGCACGTGTGACAGATGTAAAAGGGTCTGGAAAAGTTTTGGAGAATGTTATGCTGCCTGTAACATTGTTCAGCATGACCAGTTTGGTGGTGGGTCAGTGATGTTCTGGGAAGGCATATCCATGGAGGAACACAGAGACCTCTACAGGATAGACAATGTCACACTTACTGCCATTAGGTATCGAGATGGAGTCCTTGGACCCGTTGTCAGACCCTACACTGGTGCATTGGGTCCTTGTTCCTCCTGGTGCATGACAATGCCCGGCCTCATGTGGCGAGAGTATGCAGTCAGTTCCAGGAGGATGAAGGAATTGATACCATTGAATGCAACAAGTGGAAAACCTTACTTTCCGCAAAAATAGCTACTTTTAAAAGTGCCTTTCCCAACACAGCTATCTTCCTTTCCATAATTTCAGAATTCTAAGATACATTTACTAGTCATTTACATATTTATTTGCAACATATGCAGCTAAATAGTTAACACATCTTTCTTGTACTTTTGATAGGCTCTCTATGAACATTTCACAAATCTCTTTAAAACAAAGAACCTTTCGTTGGTATGATATTTTGTTATTTAATGCTTAGAACCACTGTGCATCACAATCATTCATTTTATAAGATTTTGATTGGCCAAGCAGTATTCCAAGGGTGCTGATATTTAGTCTACAATCATTGGAATTTTTACATTTTGCTGTCATTCCACTTGTCTCTGTATTTGCCGTTCCAAACTGGCTGTCAATCTGTCCATTAGTTGTGGAGATTTTTGAGGGTATTTTTCAACAGTTACTGTTTGTGTGTGTGTGTGTGTGTGTGTGTGTGTGTGTGTGTGTGTGTGTGTGTGTCTGTTATGAGTGCGTGTTATGAGTGTGTCACTAAATCATCTGATTAATTAAGGGACAACCCACCGTGTGTTTATCAGAGACATGCGTCGGTTGATTCTACTTAGATCTTGTTGAGAAAAAGTCATGTAATATCACATTTACAGTCATGTTGAGAGTCTAAATATAAGCACAACAACTTTATCTGTGGCCACATACCAACAGGCTGTTCACGATAAATGTTGTTTCATAGCAGCTTTACAGAAAATGCATGTTTCTTCATTACAATTACGAGTAATCAGAGGTGACTGTGTCAAAATACTTTTTATATGGTAGAAATGTTTAGTTCCAGGATAAAACAAATCATGCAATAAGGTAATTGTGGCATTTAACCAGAAACAATGAACATGCTATGATCAGTGTTTTAATATTAATATTGCAATATTGCTTAGTGAAGTCTCACATACACAGCCTTTGCAGATGCCTGATGCTTGACAGGGAGTTTACATACAGGTCCTTCTCAAAAAATTAGCATATTGTGAAAAAGTTCATTATTTTCCATAATGTAATGATAAAAATTAAACTTTCATATATTTTAGATTCATTGCACACCAACTGAAATATTTCAGGTCTTTTATTGTTTTAATACTGATGATTTTGGCATACAGCTCATGAAAACCCAAAATTCCTATCTCAAAAAAATTAGCATATCATGAAAAGGTTCTCTAAACAAGCTATTAACCTAATCATCTGAATCAACTAATTAACTCAAAACACCTGCAAAAGATTCCTGAGGCTTTTAAAAACTCCCAGCCTGGTTCATTACTCAAAACCGCAATCATGGGTAAGACTGCCGACCTGACTGCTGTCCAGAAGGCCATCATTGACACCCTCAAGCGAGAGGGTAAGACACGGAAAGAAATTTCTGAACGAATAGGCTGTTCCCAGAGTGCTGTATCAAGGCACCTCAGTGGGAAGTCTGTGGGAAGGAAAAAGTGTGGCAAAAAACGCTGCACAACAAGAAGAGGTGACCGGACCCTGAGGAAGATTGTGGAGAAGGACCGATTCCAGACCTTGGGGGACCTGCGGAGTAGAAACATCCAGAGCCACCGTGCACAGGCGTGTGCTTTTGAACCAGAAACAGCGGCAGAAGCGCCTGACCTGGGCTACAGAGAAGCAGCACTGGACTGTTGCTCAGTGGTCCAAAGTACTTTTTTCGGATGAAAGCAAATTTTGCATGTCATTCGGAAATCAAGGTGCCAGAGTCTGGAGGAAGACTGGGGAGAAGGAAATGCCAAAATGCCTGAAGTCCAGTGTCAAGTACCCACAGTCAGTGATGGTCTGGGGTGCCATGTCAGCTGCTTGTGTTGGTCCACTGTGTTTTATCAAGGGCAGGGTCAATGCAGCTACCTATCAGGAGATTTTGGAGCACTTCATGCTTCCATCTGCTGAAAAGCTTTATGGAGATGAAGATTTTGTTTTTCAGCACGACCTGGCACCTGCTCACAGTGCCAAAACCACTGGTAAATGGTTTACTGACCATGGTATTACTGTGCTCAATTGGCCTGCCAACTCTCCTGACCTGAACCCCTGTAGAGAATCTGTGGGATATTGTGAAGAGAAAGTTGAGAGACGCAAGACCCAACACTCTGGATGAGCTTAAGGCCGCTATCGAAGCATCCTGGGCCTCCATAACACCTCAGCAGTGCCACAGGCTGATTGCCTCCATGCCACGCCGCATTGAAGCAGTCATTTCTGCAAAAGGATTCCCGACCAAGTATTGAGTGCATAACTGAACATAATTATTTGAAGGTTGACTTTTTTTGTATTAAAAGCACTTTTCTTTTATTGGTCGGATGAAATATGCTAATTTTTTTGAGATAGGAATTTTGGGTTTTCATGAGCTGTATGCCAAAATCATCAGTATTAAAACAATAAAAGACCTGAAATATTTCAGTTGGTGTGCAATGAATCTAAAATATATGAAAGTTTAATTATCATCATTACATTATAGAAAATAATGAACTTTTTCACAATATGCTAATTTTTTGAGAAGGACCTGTATATATATATATATATATATATAGATAGTAGATTACAGAATAACATATAACATGACATAGTAACGGAAGGGCTTGTTCCCTCCTTTTAACTCCCTAACCTTCCTGGAGTGGAAAGGTCTGGATGTGGTGATATTGGCCAGTGAGATTACTGGCTACTGTCCTCGGTGAACCTTGCTATTTACACCCTGTAACTTAGCCTGATTAGATCTGGATGATAAGGGAGTGGGACAGTAGAGAAAATGTCTGACACATTAGTTTAGGATTGTACTGTCATTGTGAAAGATTGTTCCTGTCAGTTTAGGAGCAGCCTAAATGAGTATTAATCTAAAGGCAAGTATTACTGCATGTTGCTGAGATAATGCACCCAAAAGTGCAAAGTCCATCATCACTAACCGTTATGTTGTCCAAACCCCTCATCACTGATTCTTCCATGAAACACAAACGATTATATTTTTAAATTTACAGATTATACTCTCTTTCATAATGTGAACTGGGAGTGTTGACCTCCCACAAGGGAAAAAAAATGCTAGGAAAGTAGTCCATAGAGAGTCACTGTATTGCTAGTCTTTCTCCCTTTATTGGAGCTCTCAGATGTCATCTAAATTAAATACAAATATGGTTTCGTTGTGAAAAATTAGACACACAAGAGACAAAAGAGTTTCAAATTATTAACATCAGACTTGATTTTATGGTAGGTTTTACTGTATGTTTGCATATTCAGGTAAATTATTCCTCTTAGTTGTTACAGTAATACTCCATTTTTGTGTATCTATGCATGATGCTTTCTGCTTGGTCACTACTGTCTAAAACAGTATTCTCTCAGTCCTCTCTGGGCCACATATGACTTCCTTCCATTTTGACCATCTCTAAATCTTTCCTTCTCTGTCTTTACTGCACCTCACTCTCTTTAGCACTGCCTTTTTGTTCTCACTATTACTGTATGGCTTTTAGTTTTGTTTCCATTTCACTCTGCAATTTACACTCTTTGTGTAGTTATCTTTTCTTTCTGTCTTCTGTAAAAGTTAACTGGTTTGATATTTTTCACAAAATATTTTTTGATATGTCTTTTAAATTTTTCACAAAAAAGAAAAAAAAGAAAGAAAAAAGTACCAAGTTATCGACTCCATCATTTCAAACAGACACTGTCAGAGTAAGTTACTTTTCAAAACCTGGCCTCTGTGTCTTTCTTGTATCCTGAATGTATATATTTGATGAATAGCTTATCTTGTTCAAAGCTCTATTCTGGCAGTAAATACAAATTAAAACTTAAAGGCATACTTAAGGGAGAATAAGGTTAAGGTTTTTTTTCAGCAGAACTTGCAGGTTTGCAAATTGAATTGTGAATGCTTTTAAATGTAGTTCCTGAAACATAATCTGGAGTTCTAGCGAAAAATAAAATTAATAGAATGAAATTCATATTGCTGTAAGTGTAATTCATAACACAAACTTTTCAGCATTCATTACCTATATGTGTGGTAATTCATATTTAATTTATATAATTGTATTTGCATTGTTTCAGTTATGTTAATATTAAATACATTTCCATTTTAGGGACCATGATTAAGGAGCGCTTCATTTTACAGAATTGTATTATTATTTAATATTATTTTAATACATTTATATATTGTATTAGATAAACTTGTTAGATCATTTGAGAAAATTCTACAAACATTAAGAAGAAATTTTTTTTTTTTTTTTTTTTTTTTTTTTTTTTTTACCATATATGTACTTTTTTTATACACAGAAACTACATCACACAGAACTTTCTGCATTTTTCTTTCTGTATGATTTATAAGCCGTTTTCCATATCGGGACAAAAATGTTCCATCAACATCAAAAATGACTTGTATTACTATTCTCAAGGGGACATAATATATAGGGAATACCAGGTACAACCCATCCTCCCCCCACACACAGACAGGACTGGTATCAATACTTTTCACCATGCTTTTATAGATATATGAGGTTAAGTGTGGCTCAGCTATCATGTCCTCTCCTTTCCTCAGGATGAACTGGATCTCACAGACAAGAACAGGGAAGCCATGTTTGCTTTGCCTGCTGAGAAGAAATGGCAGATCTATTGCAGCAAAAAAAAGGTGAGTCCTTTCCAACATAATCATATTAGGTTTTTTTTTTTTTAATTTTTTTTTTAGCAGTTTACTAGTTTAAAGAGGTCATATGATGCGATTTAAATTTTTCCTTTCTCTTTGGAGTGTTACAAGCTCTTGGTGCATAAAGAAGATCTGTAAAGTTGCAAAAACTAAAGTCTCAAATCCAAAGAGATATTCTTTGTAAAAGTTAAGACTTGTCCTCGCCCCCCTAAAACGACTTGTTTAAACACGCCCCCACATCGCTACGCCACCCAAATGTTCAGTCAAAGAAAGAAGGCATACCTTTTATTCTCGCTGTTGCCGCTGGTGCCATTTCAAGGAGAAGCTGTGGGTTTCATTGTGAAAGTGAAACTACTTTGTTTGGCCTTCCAAAAGATCACGATATCCGCTTCGTCATGCCTAGAGCTGATCCGTGCTGGTCGCTGAGGAAATACATCAACTTCGCGCTGTGGATCGCCAGATCGGCTTTCACTGGGAACGAAGTGGAGTCCAGCCCGGGGTCGTCACATGTGGTTGCCGCAACCCCTGGCTGCTCCTTCATCGAATCCGCCGGCCGTTCCTCGTTATAGCCGCTGGCTGCCGCTCACTCAAGCCACGGGCCATTCCTTACTCAAGCCACTGGCTGTTCCTCACTCAAGCCACTGGCCGTTCCTTACTCAAGCCCCCGGCTGTTCTTCACTCAAGCCGCTGGCCATTCTTCACTCTTTGCAAGGAGAGTCTGGCACTTCTGACTCACGGTATGCAACTAGGTTTACATATGTAAAGGATTTGCCACTGATGATTCAAACACAAATTTTGAACAGTGTAGAGTAGCACCTGTTTGTCGTTTCTCTGATCTAGGGATGGGTAGATCGACACCTAGTGTCGACACACATTTCGAGTTTTTGCCACATTAGTGCTTCAAAACAGGGTTCCGGAGCATTGCTTGAAATGAGGCTGTCACGTGACCTGTGAAAATGAAGCTTCGTTACCTCAATGAAACGTCAAGTTAGGCTCAAATACAAAGCGTGTCGATTGCGCTGTCCCATACCAGCGATCCATTTAGTGCAATGTTATAGTCAAGTCAAGTCACCTTTATTTATATAGCGCTTTAAACAAAAAAGATTGTGTCAAAGCAACTGAACAACATTAATTAGGAAAACAGTTTGTCAATAATGCAAAATGACAGTTAAAGGCAGTTCATCATTGAATTCAGTGATGTCATCATTCAGCTCAGTTTAGTTTAAATAGTATCTGTGTAATCATTTGCAATCAAGTCAACAATATCGCTGTAAATGAAGTGTCCCCAACTAAGCAAGCCATAGGCGACAATGACAAGGAACCAAAACTTCATCGGTGACAGAATGGAAAAAACATTGGGAGAAACCAGGCTCAGTCGGGGGGCCAGTTCTCCTCTGACCAGACGTAACCAGCAGTTCAATTCCAGGCTGCAGCAAAGTCAGATTGTGCAGAAGAATCATCTGTTTCCTGTGGTCTTGTCCCGGTGTTCGTCTGAGACAAGGTCTTTACAGGGGATCTGTCTCTGGGGCTCATCTGTCCTGGTCTCCGCTGTCTTTCAGGGCTGTAGAGGTCCTTTCTAGGTGCTGATCCACCATCTGGGCTGGATACGTACTGGATCCAGGTGACTGCAGTGACCATCTGGATACAGACTGGATCTGGTAGCTACGGTGACCTCGGAATAAGAGAGCAACAGACTAATATTAGGGTAGATGCCATTCTTGTAACGATGTAGCAAGTACATTGGGTGTTATGGGAAGTGTTCCCTGTTCCGGTTTAAAATCCTTTAACGGATTTGGATATTAGAAGCGTATTAGTGTGTTATGTGTAGGCCAGATTAAAGAGATAGGCCTTTAATCTAGATTTAAACTGCAAGAGTGTGTTGATTTTGATATTCTAGGTATTATCAAATTGCCAGAGTTTTGAGAACGCAGCGGATGTGGAGGACTATAATGTAACAAGAGCTCGTTCAAATACTGAGGTGGTAAACCATTCAGGGCTTTATAAGTAATAAGCAAAATTTTAAAATCGATGTTTGATAAGGAGCCAGTGCAGTGTTGACAGAACCGGGCTAATATGGCCATACTTCCTGGTTCTAGGAAGAACTCTAGCTGCTGCATTTTGGACTAGCTGGAGTTTATTTATTAAGCGTGCAGAACAACCACCCAATAAAGCATTACAATAATCTAACCTTGAGGTCATAAACGCATGGATTAACATTACTGCATTTGACATTGAGAGCTTAGGCTGTAATTTAGATATATCTTTGAGATGGAAAAATGCAGTTTTACAAATGCTAGAAACGTGGCTTTCTAAGGAAAGATTACTATCAAATAGCATACCTACGTTTCTAACTGATGACAAAGAATTGACAGAGCAGCCATCAAATCAAAGACAGTGTTCTAGGTTATTACATATAGAGTTTTTAGGTCCTATAATTAACACCTGTTTTTTTCAGAATTTAGCAGTAAGAAATTACTCGTCATCCAGTTTTTATTATATATCGACTATGCATTCCATTATAGTTATATCAGTCAGCATGCCAATATGCATGTAGTGTTTTTACGTGGTGTATCGTTGTTAATTATAGTACTACTATTAAAAACAATGGCATGTGAATGTCTGTTGACTGAATGAAAATTAAAACACATTGTGGGCTCAACCAATGTTCCCAAAAAGGATAAAACTCCTTCCTTAACCACAAACATTTTTTTTTCTCTGTTGTCAACAGCTCACATTGTAGAGACAAAATATATCATTGCAAAATATATTACAGTTTTTCTGAATTGCTAAAACACATTTCTTGAAACCATCACTCATTTTCTCAATACTTTAAACACAAATTCAAATACTCAAACTAAATTCACGAAACCTCTGACTCAAAATAAAATAATAAAGCAATCACTGCAAAACCATTTCACTTGGACTCAAAATCAAACGGTGCTCTCAGATCACACACACAAGTCAATAAAGAAAACACTACAGAGCATTCATTAGACACTACAGAGAAAAATGGAGAACACAGCATCCAGAACATTACAGTAAAAAGGTATATTGTATTGACTAAACAATTTTGCAATTCTGTAAAAAAAAATATAGTAATTGCAACTGAGTAAGGTGAATATATTGTATAGGCCTACTGTATGTACTGCAAGAATAGTATAGTATTGAATGTTTGTATATATTCCGCACTTGGATACATAGCATAAAAATACTGCACTTCAACTGCAAAGGCCAAAAAGGTCAACTCAAACTCTAAATAAGAAGCATGTTACAGTACACTCAAATCCTGTAAGTTGTGCAATGGTTAAATCAGGGTGAATGAGAGATTCATTCTGTCTCAGCATTATGTCTTTGTGCTTGAGTCTGGCCTAAGGACTTTGTCCACCTGACATAATGTTGTCTTTTATGCTAGACAAAGAGAAAAAAACCCTCTGGTCTGATAGATCCAGCCTTGATAACACTCTCTAAACCTTATTCTTTCTCTCCTCATCCTCCACTTCTTACACATACTCTTCCTCCTCTCCTTCTCAGATTGTTTCCATCTATTGTTCATATCATCATTCAGTCACCTGTGCCACTTGTGCACTCCGAACTGCTCATATTCTTATATTTTGTACAGTTGGTTTGATCACATCATTAGAAACAAGTGTGAACAATTTTGAATCGTTGTGTGTAAACAATGACAGCTGTGCTTTAGTTGTGTTTAATTTTTGCCACTTGTGTTTAGCATTTTGCAGCACAAATGCATCACAGTGTGATATGGTTTAAGTAAAGTAGAATGTTTAGAATTTCACAAAAAGGGTGCATGAGATTTGCAAATAGAGCCTAACTGCCTGAACATGTTTAAGGTTTAGCAGAAAGAGTTCTTTATTCGACAAATTGGTTTAAGCTAGTGAGAATTTGGTTCAGAGATTGGGGTTCAGTGAAGCAATTCAGAAAAACTGTAAATAAAATAACTGCATTTGTATTTGTGCATTTGTGTTTCTAAATGTGCATGTTTGTGTTCTTTTGTAAGGAAGACACAAAAATGGTCCAATGAAAAATGACGTAGGTCTAATTTATTGGCATATTAAACATTCTATTTATGTGAAAAGACATCAGTTAAAAGTCGAAATGAAGAAAATAAAGTCTTTATTGTCATTGTATTGAAAGTGAAAGTGAAAGATAAAGTGACGTGACATACAGCCAAGTATGGTAACCCACACTCGGAATTCGTGCTCTGCTTTTAACCCATCCAAAGTGCAGACACACAGCAGTGAACACACACCCGGAGCAGTGGGCAGCCATTTATGCTGCGGCGCCCGGGGAGCAGTCGGGGGTTCGGTGCCTTGCTCAAGGGCACCTCAGTCGTGGTATTGAGGGTGGAGAGAGCGCTGTACATTCACTTCCCCCACCTACAATTCCTGCCGGCCCGAGAATCGAACTCACAACCCTTGGATTGCAAGTCCGACTCTCTAACCAATAGGCCACGACTTCCCCAATTTTTACAAATTTTACAATTTTTACATTGGGAAACTTTATCACTGCACACACACATGCTACCTTGCTATGACACATATGCTTATTAAATAGACAATTAAACCGTACAATGACATCCCAATGAACAAAACATCTAAATGATACAGTTGGTGTAGGAATTTTTATTGACCACCAGATGGCGGGGTAGAACACTGTGTCCAAAGATTTGAAGCATCAACACAGTTTGTTGTAAAAGCATCACTGTTTCAAAAGCCTCGTTTGGCACATCCCAACTCCGATCACAAATGCAGACATGGTTTTGTTTACGCGGTGCGATATGCAACGCAACGCATAAAAAAACAGTGTAAATTATTATAATCAGTAATTATGTCCCCACTGGATGCAACAACTGCCTCGTTTGTAATCGATTCCCTATCAAGGCGGTAACTCAACATTACATCAGCTAAGACGTATATGGGAACTCCTCCCTTCTCCACTTTCGCTGAAATCTTATGGGCTAACGCCAGCTGGGGACAGCTGGCCAATTGACGCGAAGCATGCAAATACTGACACGTCACCGGGCAGTATAAAATGCATGGGCGCGAAAATTACGTCAGAATCTCTTTCTTCACGCTAGAAGTCTTATCTAAGTCATTGTAGAAGTTGCATTAGAGGACTACTCACCCCTGTTTTTCCCTCTCCGCATCCGATGGCTGCTACATGGCAGATTTGCGTGGGTCCCATTGACCCGCCCGACCTTCACCAGTTCTGTGTCACCTGCCTGGGCCTCGCCCACGCGGAGGCGGCACTCACAGACGACACGTGCGCCCACTGCGCCGAGCTACAGGGATGAGGCCCACTGCCGCCAGCGAGCCGCTGGTGGGCCCTTCCCCGCCCGAGGTCGAGTTCGACGACGTCAACTTCGCGGAAGTTAGCTTCCGCCCCCCCCCCCCCCAACGGCGTCGCGAACTTCGTCACCTTCGAAGAAGCTGGCGAGGAAGACGACTCCATGTCGCTCTCAGCGTCGGAAAAGGATTGGGGGTCTCAGTCGGACCGCCCCGACCAAGAGGGCCCTGCAGACCTCCAGGAGGAGCTCGTCAGGGTCTTCGGCAAGGCCGTCACGAAGCTGGACCACGCTTGGAACGCACCTGACGAGCCTGTGAAAAGTAAGCTGGATTCGTGGTTCCTCCAGTCGAGCCGCCGCCAGGCCGCATCGAGGAGAAGAACCCCGTTCTTCCCAGACGTGCACGAGCACGTGGTGAAGTCGTGGGCTGCACCCCAAAAGCGCAGGCTATGTTTGCGCACGTGGACGGGGCGGAAGCCCACGGGTATGTGCGCATGCCCCCCGTCGAGGAGACTGTTGCCGCGCACCTGTGCCCGTCTTCCTCTGCGTTGGGTTCGGACCGCAGCCTGCCTTCCAAGCCGTGAAGATTCACGGCCCACCAGGCGGACAAAGGCTATGCTGCTTCAGGGGAGGCAGTTTCTGCTCTTCACACTATGGCTATACTCCAGGTGTTCCAGTCGAAACTGCTTCAATCCCTCGTTGGCGGCGCAGTCGGCGCTGACGTCATCAGGGATCTGCGCGCGGCAACTGATCTCGCGCTGATGGCTACTAAGCGCTCTGCTCAAGCCATCGGCCGTTCTATGGGGTTCATGGTCGTCCTTAACAGGCACCTGTGGCTTACCCTAGCTGACCTGAAGGATGCTGACCGCAAGACGCTGTTAAACGCTCCACGTGATGGCCCGTCGCTCACTCCAGTCACCGTCTGCGAGGTCCCGCTCTTCTTCTGCGCCTCGCCAGGCTCAGGGACCGGCTAGACAGCCCGCCGTGGCACCCCGCCCCGAACCGGACGCTCTTTCGGCTGAAGCAAGCAGTGGTCAGAGAGCCAGCGCGCCATCCCCGGCTACCAAGCCGTCTTAAGGTGCGAGTACTCTTAGCGACACGGCTATTGGCTGGAACTGTCTCGCTTATCTGTGGGTGTGATTGTCCCCGTTCAGGGCTTATCTTCACTGCTCTCACGGCGGCATTTAATACGGTTCCCATATAGGTCTTAGCTGACGTAATGTTGAGTTACCGCCTTGATAGGGAACGCCTCCGGTTACTATCGTAAACTCAGTTCCCTGAGAGGCGGGAACGAGACATTACGTTAGCCGCCGTGGTTGCTGTTTGATCAGCTGTGCTAGCGTTCAGTCGTGATTCTGACGTAATTTTCCCAATCACAACGCACTGGATAGCTGGCCAATCAGAGCACACCTCGCTTTTCAGACCGATGAGCTTTGTAAAAACCATGCGTTTTAGAAGGCGGGGCATAGAGGAGAAACAATAATATACATTATGTGGAAAATAATGTGTTTTTTGAACCTTAAACCGCATAAACACATATCATTAAACCAAATAGACAAAATAATGTTCTTTTTAGCAACATCATATGACCCCTTTAAATGTTTCTGGCTACTTTTTCTTTTTACTGACTATACAATTATTTTGCATTCTTTGCCAGGAAGAGATGTATTTTTTCACAGATTCAGAAGTGTAAACATTTCATTGTGAGACAAAGCCTTTGAAGTTGATGTTGGAAAACTACAACTTCTTTGAAACATCTGGCCAAAACATAGAGCACACTTATCACACACACAGCCCCTCCCTTCCTCCTCTGGACACAATCCTTTTGGATCCCACTTTCAGGATATTACTCCCTTTCACCCTGATTACAGAGAGAGAGAGAAGACATTGGCTTACTGCAGAAGCCTCAGTAGAATACAGATTTAAACAAATGGGTTTTAGCCATTTCCAGGTTATGTTTTGTGGAAGTGGTATTGTTTTGAAAGGACCTGTAAAGTGAACAACAGCCACTTCAGTTCCGGTTTGGAAATGTTGTATTTGATTCCATTATATCTACAGAGTCTTGTGTGAATTTGGATCCATGATATCCACATGCTTGCACCTAGAGCACTTGGCTTTTTTGGGTTTGGGAGGTTGTAATTATAGGTAAATTGGTTTGCAGCTAAAGGTTTGTAGCTACTAAAACAGATCCTGGAACAAAGTTGTCATCAGTTGATGTTGTCTCAGTGCTCCTGTACTCAAAAATGATTTCCTCTTAGAGCAAAAGTTTTAAAAGAAAGGGGGGAAAATGCACAAACCAAATCCTGGAAACAGGGACCAGAACCAAGCAACAGACATCTTGGAAAACAAGTTGTGAGACCAAACAAAAAGCTCATTCATGTCTGCAGTAATGGAGAACTGCCATACAAGCCCACCACATGGCCTGCTTAAAATGCACAGCAATGTAAATAGAACAAGCAAGGCTGTGTGTTTAAGAAAGCACTCAAAAGAGAGACCTGAATGATTCAAGAAGGGGGAGAGAAGTTGAAGCTATTTTTCTGAGGCTCCCTGTAAGAAAAAAACTATGACATAAAACACTTTAGTGTCAAAATTCTGAAACTGCATGTCCTGAGTTTGAGGTTCAGCAGATGCAAGTCCAGGATCAGCTTCAAGCCACTCTTGTCAAGTAAACAATCCTGACCCATGGGGGAATAGAATTTTTCTCTGCCTATGAGAGAGAAGTAGAGGCTGTCTGGTGGATCTCCATAGCCTCAAGCTGAACACAGGATCCCTAAAACTAGCTCATATGGCTCCTCAGCAACCACACAAGTAGAGTGACATTTCAAAAAGACATTAAAGGGCACATAACACACATTTTCTGCCAATCTCATGTTAATGTTGAGTAGAACATGCTGAAAACAAACACTTGCACAACTCCGTTGCTTTCCCGGAGAAACAAACTGCATCCACTGTTCCTTTAACAAGGTTATCATTATCATTAAAAATGACAAATCCTTTTCGAGCAAGTCCTGTGTAGTGCTTCCAACAAGTTTCATAATCTGAATGAAGCACGTTGATGGGTGTGCTCTTTTTATTTATTTAATTATTATTATTTTTATAATTATTATTATTATTATTATTATTATTATTATTTTTACAAATCACTAATTCACGCTTACATATAATTAACTGAAGTATTAAAATGCATATTAGGCGTGCTGTCCGGGGAAGGGCTGCGAGCTCGGGAATGGCCCGAACCTAGAGTACCCCCCCCCCCCCATAGAGGTGTAATATGAACTCTAAGTGGAGGAGATGGGGTGGAGGAGGGATGCTGATAAACCGTCAATGGATAGTGGTAAGTCAGCTGTATTTATACCATAGTGTTGATTACTTTGCGTAGTTGTTTAACAAATCCAATAAGCTGCTTCCGATAACATTTCAGAAAATCTTGGTGCGGTCTTTGCATTCAAAAGTTAAGCATAAAAAATAAATAAATAAATAGAATTTCCTGTGCCAGTGTACCCCAAATAAGTGCCATGAATCTGGATGCATAGGCATAGCTTTGAAAGCTGAGGTGATGTTGACTTTTGCCAGCCAAGTGCTAGGACCCATGAAATATATCTATATATAATTTTTTTCAACTTTCTCTTTTCATATTGATTTTATGATCAGTGTCCTACAGTTGAGAAAGAGAATTCATCAAGAGTAATTGAGGTGATTATGTTTGAAAACGGTGAGTTATGCAGAGCTGACAGATCGATTAGGAATTTCTTACCCCACAATTTTCCAAGGAGCCACTCCAATGGGCTAATGCAAAACTGAGAAGGCGGGGCATCGAAAGGGTTGATCATGAACTCTTGTTCAATTCACGCCACCTATGGGGGAAAGCTGAACAGCTTATTTCAGTGAAATGGCTGAACATAATGAAAAACTCTGAAAAATGGCAACTTTTGATGTCCACATTTAAGGATTTATGATTGCTGTAGCATTTCTGTCATAAAGAATTGTCTAAAAATTCAAGATTAAGTGTACATTTGAATTAAATGTTTAGCCAAATGAGGATTAAATTACACAGTGACATGTAGAAACAGTCATTAGGACGTTGGTGCCCTTTGAAGGCTTTTGATATAATGCGCATGTACATTATATTGTTTAAAATACATTGTTAAGTTTGTTCAATAGAACAGTATCGTTAATTGCTTTTCATACTTCATTTAAACCGATCACCATGGCCCCATTGCTATTACAGTTTTTCTCGATTGCTTAAACACATTTCTTGAAACAATGCCTCATATTCTCAAAACAGTAAACACAAATCCATAATGTCTCACCCAATTACCCAAACTACCTATTTTCAGGTCAAAATGAAGCTCTACACTCAAAACCATTCACTCTTGCTGAAAAACCAAACTTTGCCCTTAAACATCACACACAAGCCCTCAAAAACACACACACACTACAAAGTCTTACACACTGGTGAGAAATTCAAAATAATACTACAAAAAAAAAACAGTAATAAGTTGTTGCTTGTGGTTCTCCCCCTCAATAAACATTTCACATGATGAACACTTGTATACATTTGCACATTTTCTATTCCTTAATGTACTGTACAGTACAATACACCAAACAACAGCAAAAAAATAAAAAAATAAATAATAATTCTGCCCCAGCATCACATCTTTGGTCTGGGACAGACATCACAGGCTATACTGGCCCTAGCCAGGCAGCGGGGGTAAAATCCTCTTGCATGACTTATCCACCCCTGTCACACATCAACTGTAATGTCTAGTCAGGCTTCTTCCATTCCATCGTCTTTGTGTCTTACAAAAATAGAAGTACTGATTTACAAAAGTACTTTTTACAAAATGGAAGCAGACAGAAACTCTGTATGTAAGGCAATTTGATGCATGTGTTGTAACAGAGTACAGCTCTCAAAAGTTACAGTAGAGTACACCGAGATACACCTACCTGTTTTCCTCCCTGAATGTTCTTATGATCGAGGCGACGGTGAAGCAACTTACAGTTTTTCTCGATTGCTAAGACACATTTCTTGAAAGCTGCGCTCCTTTTCTCTAAACTGTGAACACAAAACCCAGTTTTCAAGCTACATTCACAAAACCTCAGACTCTTCTTGCAAAACCAAACTTTCGCCTCAAAACAGTTCAATCTGTGCTCAAAACTGAACTATGTTGTCAAATCGTGCCCTGAGTCAATCAAAATTAAAAACACTACTGAACAGTCACTAAACACTATGTAGAAAAATAGAAAACACAATGCTCAGGACATGAAGCTGGAGAAATAAATGTTTATTGTTCACTGTAGGCTAAATGCATGTTGCAAAACAAACAAAAAAAAACCTGTGCATTTAGCACTTGTGCAAAAAGACAAAACAGAAATCTTATGGGTTTGCCACTTGTGTACAGTAAGCCTATGTAAAAATAAAGTACAAAAATATACAAATAAGTGCATTACTCAGCCACAGCATCATGTCTCCGTACTGGGTCAGGCCACAAGACTTCATCCACATCACAGGCCACATTTTGTCTGTCCAGGCAACGGGGGAAAAAACCCCTGGCATGCCGTATCCAGGCTTGGCATGCCTCAGAATCAGAATCAGAATCAGAATGAGCTTTATTGCCAGGTATGTTTACACATACGAGGAATTTGTTTTCGTGACAGAAGCAGAAGCTCCGCAGTGCAAGAGAATGACAGAAACAAAAAACACACAATAAAAGAATAAAAAAATACAAAAAATACAAATCAGTAGGTAAGGAATGACAATATACAAATTGACAATTGTATGGCAGATATATTACGAGCAGTTATGTATGTACAGGTATATTATGTGCAAAAAAATAATAATTTAAGTGTACACTAAGTATGTGTGTTAGATAATAAGTATATGTGTCTGTAAATATAAATAGTGTAATGTGTTCCACAGTTATTGTCAAGTGTTCATTAGATGGATTGCCTGGGGGAAGAAACTGTTCCTGTGTCTGGCCGTTCTGGTGCTCAGAGCTCTGTAGCGTCGACCAGATGGCAACAGTTCAAACAGGGAGTGTGCTGGATGTGAGGGGTCCAGAGTGATTTTGCCAGCCCTTTTGCTCACTCTGGATAAGTACAGTTCTTGAATAGACGGGAGGGGTTGTACCGATGATTCTCTCTGCAGTCCGGACTACCCTCTGTAGTCTTCTGAGGTCAGATTTAGAAGCTGAGCTGAACCAGACAGTTACTGAAGTGCAGAGGACGGATTCAATGATGGCGGAGTAGAACTGTTTCAGCAGCTCCTGTGGCAGGTTAAGCTTCCTCAGCTGGCGAAGGAAGTACAACCTCTGCTGGGCCTTTTTCACAATGGAGTCAATGTGAATGTCCCACTTCAGGTCCTGAGAGATGGTGGTGCCCAGGAACCTGAATGACTCCACTGCAGTCACAGTGCTGTTCATGATGGTTAGTGGGGGGGAGAGCAGGGGGGTTTCTCCTGAAGTCCACGATCACCTCCACTGTTTTGAGCGTGTTAAGCTCCAGGTTGTTGAGAGTACACCAGACAGGTTGTTGAGTAACCTCCTGTCTGTAAGCAGACTCGTCACCATCCTGAATGAGGCCGATGAGTGTGGTGTCATCTGCAAACTTCAGGAGCTTGACAGAGGGGGTCCTTAGATGTGCAATCATTAGTGTACAGGGAGAAGAGCAGTGGGGGAGAGAACACAGCCCTGGGGAGCTCCAGTGTTGATTGTACGGGTGCTGGATGTGTATTTTCCCAGCCTCACTAGCTGCTGCCTGTCTGTCAGGAAGCTGTTGATCCACTGACAGACGGAGGTGGGCACAGAGAGCTGAGTTAGTTTGGGGAGGAGGAGGTTTGGGATGATCGTGTTGAAGGCCGAGCTGAAGTCCACAAACAGGATTCTCACATAAGTCCCTGGTCTGTCTAGGTGTTGCAGAACATAATGCAGTCCAATGTTTACTGCATCGTCCACAGACCTGTTTGCTCTGTAGGCAAACTGAAGAGGATCCAGTAAGGGTCCAGTAATGTCCTTCAGGTGGGCCAGCACCAGTTTTTCAAATGACTTCATGACCACAGACGTTAAAGCCACAGGCCTTTAGTCATTTAGTCCTGTAATTTTGGATTTCTCCACACCTATGTCACCACAGGCAAGTCCCATGGCTTGCAGGAGATTTACCCTGGTGTAAGGTTGGCGTCCATATACCTTCCACCGCCATGAGAGGAATTCCTCAATGGGGTTTAGGAAAGGGGAGTACGGTGGAAGGCAAAGATTGATAAAACCTTGGTTCATATTGAACCACTCTCTAACCTGGAGGGCTCTGTTAAAACTCACATTGTCCCAAACAACAACATAGATGGGATGCTAATCCTGCTGCCCTAACAGAGCATCTCGCATGTGATTGAGGAAAATGAGGAGCTGGTGAGTGTTGTAGGGCCCCAAGTTGGCATGATGGTGGACAACCCCATGATTGCTGATGGCAGCACATAATGTGACATTGCCACCACGCTGCCCAGGAACACCAACAATGGCCCGATGGCTAATCACATTACGGCCTCTCCTTCTCCTTTTGGTGAGATTAAACCCAGCTTCATGCATGTAGATGTATTCATGGGGTCTTTCCATTGCATCCAGTTGAAAAACCCTCTGTAGAAATAGATAATTTTGTAAGTGATACGGAAAAAATGATTTAGGCCACTACAGTAAATCACTACTTAGAGTAATCAACATTGAATGTGTCTGGATATATGCCAACCTGTACATACTGAAATCTTTGCTCTTTGACTCTGTCTGAGTTGCGATCAAAGGGCACTCTGTATAGCGGTTTCATGCGCAGTCTGTTGCACTTGAGGACACAATCAACAGTAGAGAGGCTGACACTGTTGATACCCTCAAAATTTACATGGTCCTCAATGATCTTCTGCTGAATTTCACTCAGTTTATTGGCATTGTTCTCACGGACCATATCAACAATTAGGGTCTCTTGGTGTGGGGAGAACATACCTGTCCTCCCATCCCCATGTGGCAGTCTTTCAATTCTACAAAAAGACAACATGGAGTTACAAAAAATATACATGGAATACTAGGCCTACAAACAGTTAGACCAACCCTCCATTACAATACTACAGTATATTGGTACAGTGATGTACTGAAACATTTACTTACAGTATACTGTGGTACAGTATATAGTATGTCATACAGTAATTGATGTCAACATTTACATACTGTACTATACTTTTAAAAAAAGTAATTACCTGTTCTCTTCTCTAAATCTTCGGATTATGGTGGACACAGTGAATCTACTGATGTTTGGTTGTACCCTTTGTCCAGCCTCCCTCATGCTCATACCATGGACAAGAACATGGGCAATCACAGTAGCTCTGATTTCATCAGATATTACTGTTCTTTGTCTTCGCTAACCTCCTCTCACACGAACTCTTCCTCTCAGATTTCTATCCATGGTAGGACCTCACAAACCAGTGCTCTCTGAACTGGCTTACTGTATATGCTCCCTCACATCATTAGCCACAAGTGTGATCAATTTTTAGTTGTTGTGTTCAAGTGGTCTCATCTGTGCTTTAATTGTGTTTGACTTTTGTCACCTGTGCTCACCATTATGCAGCACGGGTGCATCACAATTGAAAATGTGTTGGCAAGTTGTGTCTAAACAGGTGAAAAGTGCTTTTTACGTATACGTCGACATTCCATCAAAGGGAATCATTTAAGATTTTAAAGGGAATTTGAACAGAATCACTGTTTCACGGCTGATCACTGAAACGGCCAGCGATTCATTGAACGCGCCGTATAACATCAACTCTGCTATGGATATTAATATCCAAAGTATAGTGAAAACACTATTAACTAACACAGTAACAAGATCGGCAGTTTAAGACATTAACTTGTAAGCACAAAACACAAGATAATTCTCTTTTCAATATGAATATTGATAATATGCTTTATTAGATAAATTTAAGACATATAAACTAATCTAACACATAAGCACACGCACTCACACGTTCACACAAGTTGCAGGAAGATAAAGTTAGGAAAGGATGAGTTTAAGAGAATGAAAATGTGAAATCCCAAGTTAACAGCAATACGTGAAATTGCATAGACATGAACAACCATCAATCACTTAATTAACCCTCGCATTGAGTTTCCTCAGTGAGGTTAAAATTATATTAGATACACCAGTACAGATCAGAGTCTGGAGGTACGTTACTTGCGTTGCGTGTGTAAAGGGGGTTCCCTTTGTTGTCGTCGAAAAGGGGGTTTCCAGAGGTTGCTGATTGGCTGGAAGTTCAGTAGTCGTTGAAGTGACATCTTGGGAAGCCCGTGGTTGGGGGTTGGCTGAAGATGCGGAGTTGTGGGCTGGTTGAAGTTGAACGGGCACTCGAGGCCAGATTCGGAGACATGGCGTTACAAAACTTAACTCAGAACACAAACTCTCAAATGGAAAAGAAACTAAAGTAAAAGAATAGAAGTAAAGTTTGATGAGACTAGGCAGTGTTTCTTCTCATCGTGGCTAAGTAGCAGCAGGTGTGCAGGCCGAAGCACGCTGGAACAGCGCTCAAAGAATGCTAAAAGTGATGACTAAAAGCAGCAGCTGAAAAGCCAAAGCTAAAAGCATAATTTGATGGTGTCCTGAGTATTTAAACTGGCCTTTTGGCCACACCTCAAATGTTGTCTTGACCAATTAGATAATGTCTTTGCTCAGGGTGTTGTGGTGTTTGTCCTACCCATTAATATATCATATGTTTTCTTATCAATCACATGGTCCGAATTTTCCCCCTCTTGCAGGGTATAATTTTGGACATGATTCCTATGATAAGAATATGATACATTTGACAAATAACTGATGGTCAGAAACGTTTCAAGCAAGAAGATTCGAACACACACATACTAAACATGAATATGAATACTTAAGCTATTCAATAGTTATTAAAAAGACATACACAATAAGTGATTAGAGACATGATTTCATAAATTATATGGAGTTAAGCAATGGACTGATATTCCTCTAGATTCCTTCCTCTGTAGATGAACACAAAATGAAGATGAAGACAGTTTCTCTGCTTTTCTTTGACATAAGGATGTGAAGACCAGAGGTTAAAAGGTCCCCTTAGGAATTTCAGTCTGGTTCTGCTAGGTGGGGGGAAGTCAATCCAACGATCTTGTTCACTCTCATGGGTTTACATGTGATGGTCAGGCTGTGCATCTCTTTGACCATCAATCTGGATTACTTGCCCCAAATTTGACAATCTCTTCTCTGAAATGAAATTGTCAATAATTGTTCTAATGGTGTTAATGTTGAAAGCTGTTCTGTGAAAGAGTTGGTTGGTTATCTTGCTTCAGACTGTGGTGCTAGGAGTTGATTTACAACATCCTGTTGCCTTTCTGTGGAATTCGGCTCCTCATGTTTCAACCATGCTCACGATCGAATCTTTAATTTGTCTGGTTCCAGTCTGATACGCTACAGTGTTTATGGTTTTGCCAAAAGAGTGATTGATTCAATCAGTGGGTTCAGGCAACTGAGCATTTGGTTCAGACAATAGGGTTTAGTGTTTTAGCAATTGAGAAAAACTGTAAGTTTGGCTGAATTCATTGGCCAGCCTCCCTCATAGTCAAACCATGGACAAGGACATGGTCAACTAGTGGCACAAATTTTATCTGAGAATCCTTGTCTCCGTGCCCCTCATCCTCGTCCTCCTCCTCTTTCTCTTCCTTCTACTCCTTACTGCTCTTGCTCATCCTCTTCCTCCTCTCTGATGTCCTCGACCTTTTCAATCACGTCTCTCTGGATCTATTGTTTCAAAACTGAATTAACTGAATGGGGCTCTTTTATTTATCTATTGAAGGTTCTGATTGGTGTGTGATAAATTTTGACTCTTAGTGTTTCCACGTGGTTATCTGTGTGCTAATTGAGCTCAAGTTATGCTGACTTGAGTGAAGAATATTGAATGCTAGTGCTTTCTAAATGACCACATGGTGTAAGCACTGAGAAATGTAGGGATTTGTGTGTGGAGTTTTGCAGTAAGAGTTCACCAAATCTGACTCATGTGTTAAAGCAGGGGAATAGTGTTTATAGTTCAGCAAAATGGGTGTGCTTTCTGAAAAATGGCGTTATGGTCTTGAAATTTTAGCTCAAAAGCCTGCTTATAGTGTTTAAGCAATCGAGAAAAACTGTATATATGTATTTCAGGTAATTTTAAAGGCTATTGTTTGATTGTTTTTTTTTTTTTTTTGCGCAACTTTTCAAAGTTATAAAATGTTAAAAAGACATGCATTTTCCTCTTAACCACACAAAGAAGAAAGTATTGAAAAGCTAGCCAGGCGGCACGTCGGCTAGAGACTTGGAGAGAGGTGCCTAGTAATACTCACGTCACATGTGAATAAGGTTGCTAGTTGCACTTGATCAATAATTGTTTCCTTTGATAAACCATAGTTGTTAGTTTGTGCCAATAATCTTCGATCATTTAGGTACATAATTGAAATAATTTTCTCGCAAATCAATCTTTTAGTCCTTTTATCTGAGTGGAGTGTAATTTAAAAAGACAGGAAAAAATGCTAGAAAAATTCAGAAAATCAGAGTAATTTATTTGTATTCTACGTCATTTAAGTGGCTAAAAATGACATCAACATCCTTTTGTGTCACAACGTCATTTTACAACTTTCAGCAACAAACGGCCTGCCTTTTAGCGACTTTACCTAAAATGAATTTGCAACATGGCAGTGTCGTTAGCGCAAGAGCTTGAGGCCCTTTTTGCTCAAAAATATTGCCCGTCCTGCTGGAGTGGATTTAGGAGTGAGGTTTGGCTGATTGCTGGGAGATGAATAACTTAGATCGTACAGATCCACTTTGTTTACCCTTCGCGAGGACAGAGCGTCGGAATTAATCAGTGTTTGCCTCAGGCTTAAATACAGTCAACTTTCCGATTGGAGGAGTTGTTGGCACAGCTGAAAGATAAAAGGATGCCAGGGAAAAATTGGAAGTGACGCCGGTAGAGGCGAGATTAAACCTTGGCGCCGTGGAGAGCGTGTGGCTGGTCGAGCAGAAAGCAGTGGCCAAGATGAAGCCTGGAGCTCGGCAGCAGTGTCTGGTGGAGAAGGAGCGATCCTGGGACTGGCAAATTGGCCAGAGAACAAAAAAATCCCCAGTATAGACCTTGTCGTCTAAATGGGTGAAGCTGAGTCTGATGTGTAATGGCAAAAGGTGCAAACCGAATGTAAATATACCGTCAATGGATAGTGGTAAGTCAGCTGAATTTATATATATATATATATATATATATATATATATATATATATATATATATATATATATATATATATATATATATATATATATATATATATGCCATAGATTTGATTAACTTAAGTGTGCTCCACTTGTGCTAATTAGGCTAAGTATCTGACGCGCTCCTCCCGAACCTTGTTAATAAAACATCATTTTCAGATTTTTTTTTTTTTTTTAACTATAGACAAAACTCAAAATGGTCAACACGAGCTGACACTCAATACAAAAAAAAGAAGAAGAAAAGCACTGTATCATGCATTCATATTCTATTAGGCTACCTGAGACTTGTCATAGCACTTGCATATTGCTCTTTGGTTAATTTTGATTGCTTCCATTGTCCTCATTTGTAAGTCGCTTTGGATAAAAGTGTCTGCTAAATGGCTAAATGTAAATGTGATATCTTTAAAGAAAATAATTAAGAATGAAACACCACAAGTACATTAACTTAAATCAACCACAATCAGTAATGAGAGTACCCCTTCAGGAACTCGAGCTGCGTCAGAAAATGCTATGGGAACGTCATCAGCGTGACCGGCTCTGAATAACATGTGTAATCAGTCCAATTTAAGGGCGAGACGTCATAGGCGGGTGACGTAGCGACCAGGAAGCTATAAAAGCATGTGAGGTGGAACAAGCGTCAGCTTTTCTGTCATTCAGCGAAGCTCTTAGTGTGTATAAGTCATACCATTCGTGTCTGTGAGTCTTATTTACTGTTGTTTGTCAAAGTTGCACAATCACAACATGGCAAAGAACGCTGAGACTAAGACAAAACATTTGAGCGAAAGCAGATCAGGTTTCAGACTGTGTGTTCCTCCCTGCCTACGCTACATCACAAGCGGGGATCCACTTAGCTTGGGAGCAGAGCATGCATAGTCAATAGGGCGAGTCCCTATCTTCTTCCTCCCCTGCCAGATCCAGCACCCGCTCTCTGGGATCGGAAGCCCGCTCCTGCGCTACTTCGCCCTGGGAAGCGGGTGCGATACTCCACCTATCTGGCTCCGAGGAGGTGGATGTGGAGAGTGTCGATGATTTGCCCCCTCAGTCACCCCAGTATGAGGAGTTGTTGGAGGTGGTAACTCGTGCGTTAGCCAAGTTAAACATCGATTAGCCCGGCAAGAAACAAGCTGAACAAGCTGGTTTTACGATCTCCGCCACCACCTCCATGCCGGAGCCTGTCTTTTTTCCCTGATCTCCAAACCGAGGTGTCAAGATCGTGGGCTAAACCATTCTCGGCCCGCTTATTCATCCCCGCCTCTGATTATTACGGCAATGCGGCAGGGTTGGGTGAACGCGGTTATAGATCGATGCCCCGGGTAGAACAAATGCTCATGGGCTAGCTGTCTTCTGATGCAGCATCATCTATAAAGGCTCTGGTTTTGCCCTCCAAGCCGCTGCGAACCACTTCAGCACTGGTGGGCAAGGGGTACGCGGCAGCAGGTCAGGCTGGTGCGTGTCTGCATAAGATGTTTGTGTTGCAGGCATACCAGGCTGACTTGCTTAAAGAGCTAGATGAAGGCAAGGAAGTTAAAGAAGACAGTGTATCAGAACTCAGGAGAACCACTGATTTAGCTCTCTGCGCCACCAAGCAGACCGCCCGCGTGATTGGGCGGTCCATGGCAGCCCTGGTGGCAGCGGAGAGACATTTATGGTTGACCCTGTCAGAATTGAAAGAGAAAGACAAGGTCCTCCACATGGACGCCCCACTTGCGCCTTCTGGTCTGTTCGGCGACGCCGTCAATTACGTCATCAACAGATACCAGGAGGTTCCAGGGCACAGCAGTCTCCAGCAAGCAGTTAGTTCAGGCATTTTCTGCCTGTCCTCCCGGTCAGGGCACCGAGCTAGCAGCTCCAAGTACATCAGAGACCAGTCTCGAGAGACTGGTTCCTTTAGTAGACTATTTAGCAGCATGGAAACTACTGCAAAATGTGTCTCGTTGGGTCCTGCAGACTGTAGAAAAAGAAAAAAAATTTGGCTCTCCGCCACCACCTTTCAACGTGTTCTTTCCCACATTGGTGGGCCCCGAGCAGGCTCTGATATTGGAACAAGAAGTAAACACCCTCTTGAGGAAGGAGGCCATCGAGGTTGTCCCTCCTCATGACAAAGAGTCCGGGTTCTACAGCTGATACTTTTTTAGTTCCAAAGAAGGATGGAGGGTTGCGTCCTATTTTAGATCTGCATCAGTTACACCGCTCAGTTATGTGACTGAAGTTCAAGATGCTCACTATCAAACAGGTCGTGTCTCAGATCAGGTCTGAGGACTGGTTTGTCATGATAGATCTAAAAGATGCTTAATTTCATGTCTCTATCCTTCCCACTCACAGGAAGTTCCTAAAGTTTGCTTTCAGGGGCGAAGCTTACCAGTATCGAGTTCTTCCTTTTGGCCTAGCACTCTCACACCCGAACTTTCACGAAGTGTGAGGATGCTGCTTTGGCTCCACTATAACTCCAGGGCATCCGTATGCTAAATTATATTGACGATTGGTTGAATCTGGCTCAATCAGAGCAGATGGTGTTTCAACTTCGAGATGTCGTTCTCGCCCATATGAGAAAGTTGGGGTTAAGATTAAATGCCAAGAAAAGTGTGCTTTCTCCATTACAGAGGACCACTTATCTGGGCGTGGTGTGGGATTCGACCACGATGCAGGCACGATTGTCCCCTGTTCGGATCGAGTCGATCCTCACTACAGTCGCGAGAGTCAAAGACTGTCTTTCTCTTAAGTCTGGGAGAAAATTTCAATGCTCAAAATACAGCTAGCATCTCCAGGAAGTTGATGTGCCATGTGAGATGGCAACCACTCCACAGACCGTGGCCAGAGTGGCCACTCATGACCGCAAGCCAAACGGTGAGGGACGCATCCGTCACTAGCGTTACATGGTGACAAGGAGCTCCCAGCACTGTGCCCTGAGACAAGAACCAAGGCTTCCTCCACATATCCAAGGCCTTCTTTGACTCTCGCGACTGTAGTTGCCATGTGTTGGTGCGCACCACCAAGGGGGTCTGCGCTCATGCCGTTTGTACAAACTAGCGTACCAGATCCTTGTGTGGTCCCAGGGCAAACCCCTTTTGCTGATAGCAGTACATATTCCTGGGCATGTGAATATGGGGAGCAGACATCCTGTCGAGGAGGTAGGGGCCGAGGCCCGGGGAATGGAGGCTTGACCCTGAGGTAGTGAAGCAGACATGGAGAATATTTGGTCAGGCTCAGGTGGATCTGTTTGCGACTCAGATTACATCGCACTGTCCCCTTTGGTTCTCTCTGACTCATCCGGCTCCACTGGGGCTGGATGCCATGGTGCAGACTTGGCAGAGGCTTCGTCTGTATGCTTTTCCCCCAATCGCTCTGCTCCCAGGAGTTCTGGCGAGAGTACGCTGGGACGGGGTCCATCTTCTGTTAGTAGCCCACATTAGTTCTGGCCAGGCTGAGTATGGTTCTCGCACCTGATTTCTCTCCTTGACAGCGCTCCATGGAAGATTCCCATCAGGAGGGATCTCCTCTCACAGGCGGAGGGCACGATATTCGTGGAAGTTATGGGTGTGGCCCCTGAGGGGGCGCATCTCGTAGCTTATGATCCGGAGCTACAACATCCTCCAATCCAGAGCTCCCTCAACGAGGAAACTGTACACCTTGAAGTGGAAACTTTTCACTTCTTGTTGCGGAGATTGCCAGCTCGACCCAGTTAACTGCCCAGTTGGTACAGTGCTGGAGTTCCTTCAGGCCCATTTCTCCGCAGGTTTGACCCACTCTACCCTGAAGGTCTACGTGGTGGGCATTGCGGCCTACCATGCCCCTCTCAGTGACCAGTCTCTGGGCAGACACCCCCTAGTTTCACGTTTCCTCCGCGGTGCACGTAGGCCGAGGCCCCCAGTACAATCTTGTGTCCCCACGTGGGACCTGGCTGTGGTAATAGAAGCTCTTTGTAAGCCTCCTTTCGAGCCTATTGAAGAAGTTGCTGATCTCTATCTCACAATTAAGACTGCCTTTCTTCTAGCTATTACATCTCTAAAGAGAGTTGGGGATCTTCAGGCCCTCTCAGTTGCCCCTTCCTACTTAGACTTTGCACCCAGTATGGCAAAACTATTTCTCTACCCTCGTGCAAGGTATACTCCTAAGGTCCCCTCTGTTACACCACTGCCTATCATGCTACAGGCCTTCAGTCCTGTTCCCTTCAGGGAGCCAGACCAGCAGAATCTTAACTGTACGTCCACAGAGCTGCCCTCTGGAGAAAGGCGGACCAACTGCTTGTGTGCTATGGTCCCCCTAAGAGAGGTCTTCCAGCTACAAAACAGACCCTCAGTAGGTGGATAGTGGATGCGATTACTATTGCTTATGAGTTCTCTGATCTCCCCTCACCACTGGGGGTCAAGGTTCACTCGACCTGAAGTATGGCGGCCTCCAAGGTCTTCTTGGCAGGTGTGTCTATGCAGGACATCTGCAACGCAGCAGGATGGTCCACGCCCCCCACGTTTGTCAGATTTTATGGCCTAGATCTGTGAGCCACTCCGGGCTCTTCTGTTCTAATGCCTTAGCTATGCTCCTCGGATACACACTAGGCAGGGATTTGCAAGTCTGGTGGCTTGGGCATTCTCGTTCCCATAGCGTTTTCTGATGCAGCTTGAGTTCCTGAAGGAGAAAGTCCCAGGTTACGTATATAACTATGGTTCCCTGAAGGGAACGAGACGCTGCGTCTCAAGGCCATACTTCGGCATCCCTGCCAGAGCTTGCTTCATTCCTAGAAGCTGACCTCACGTGCTATTATAGTTTCATGGTCTCTATGTCTATGATGTCTCGCCCTTTCATTGGACTGATTACACATGTTATTCAGAGCCGGTCATGCTGATGGCATTTCCCCATTGCGTTTTCTGATGCAGCGTCTCGTTCCCTTCGGGGGGAACCATGGTTACATGCGTAAGTTTTGCGGTGTAGTTGACCATTAAATATTGTAGTACAAAATATGCGATGTGTTTAATTACAGTACTACAGTGAATCATTGAACAAATTCGGAAATTTAAAAAATCGATAATGTAATCAGATCACAACATTTGACCACAGGTTCTCATTACAATGGGCCTGCATCACAGTAATATCATGTTCTGGAACAATGGTACATCAAGGGATCATGGCAACTGTGTCTGATATAGAATATTGATGAAAAATTACATCTATAGATAATGTATTTGAAAACTATGCTTTAGAAGTAATTCATCCCTTTTTTTTCATTTTGAGCAGTTGTTTCATTCTATAAAATGAAAATAAGAGTCATATCAGATGAAAAAGTGCTAGAGTTTTTGTTATGTAAAGTATAGTAAAGTTTTGTTTTTTGTAATTTTTTATTTATGTATATTTTATGAGTTTATTTGGGTGATTAATCGTTACTCTCAGACCCCCGGTGCATACAGATAAACACTAACAGTAGAGCCTAAAAATCTAGATCAAATATAAAATATAAGATAAAACTATACAATAAGGGAATGTAAAAAAGACATAATAGAAAAAAATAAAATAAAAATAAGGTTAAATAAAAGCAGCGCAAGGCACATGGCAGATAGAGTGCAAACCAGTGAACAAACAGTGCAGATAAAAAGATTTTTAGTGCATAAAAAAATAGCTTATTCAGTCTGATTAAAAGTGACAAAGTGACAAAGGGCTCAAGAGCAGTTATTTTATTAAATTGACTGATGAGGTGGTAGAATGATGTCAGTTCCATGGTGAATGAGTGAATGAGGTAGTGAGCAGACCACTGCTGCACAAAGTGACTGGTGCATGACATCGTATGTTAGAGGGAGGGGGGGGGGGTTAGGACCTGGGGATGTGGTACCGGGGGGGGGGGGGGTTGGTATGGTGGTTCATAGTTCAGTGGTGCCTGAGGCAGAAGAGGGACGGGGGGGCAAGTTCGGGAGCGAGTTCAGCTTCCTGACAGCCTGATGGATGAAGCTCTCCTTCAGTCTGCTGGTCCTGGCCTGGAGACTCCGCAGTCTCCTCCCTGATGGCAGCAGACTGAAGAAGCTGTGTGACGGGTGAGTGGGTATCACCTGCAATGCAGAGGGCTTTTCGAGTGAGACGGGTTCCATAAATGTCCTGGAGGGAGGGGAGAGAGAGACACCAATGATCTTCTCAGCTGCTCTCACTATGCGTTGCAGAGTCTTCCGGCAGGACGCGTTGCAGGCGCCATACCACACAGTGATGCAGCTGGTCAGAATGCTCTCGATGGTGCCTCTGTAGAAGGTGTACATGATGGGGGGGGTGGGGCTCTGGCTCTCCTCAGTTTGCGGAGGAAGTAGAGACGCTGCTGTGATTTCTTGGCCAGTGCTGCAGTGTTGTCGGTCCAGGAGAGGTCCTCTGTGATATGCACACCCAGGAACTTGGTGCTGCTCACTCTCTCCACACAGTCGTACCGTTGATGGTCAGAGGAAGATGCTGAGTGTGCGCTCTCCTGAAGTCAACAACAATCTCCTTCGTCTTCTCCACGTTCAGAGAGAGATTGTTGTCACTGCACCACGTGGCCAGGCGGCTCACCTCGCTCCTGTAGTTTGTCTCATCTCTGTTGCTAATGAGACCCACCACAGTCGTGTCATCCGCAAACTTAATGAAGTTGTGTGACGGTGTGCAGTCGTGGGTCAGCAGAGTGAAGAGGAGGGGGCTCAGCACACATCCTTGGGGGGCCCCAGTGTTCAGTGTGATGGTGCTGGATGTGTTGCTGCCGACACGTACTGCCTGAGGTCTTCCAGTCAGAAAGTCCAACAGCCAGTTGCACAGCGAAGTGTTGAGCCCCAGCTCGACCAGTTTGTGAATGAGCTGTTGAGGGATGATTGTGTTGAATGCTGAACTGAAGTCTATGAACAGCATTCTGACGTATGAGTCTTTTTTCTCTAGATGTGTGAGTGCTGAGTGGAGGGTAGTTGAGATGGCATCATCGGTCGACCGGTTGGACCGATATGCAAACTGGAATGGGGTCCAGGGAAGGGGGGGGGAGGGAAGACTTGATGTGGTGCATGACTAGCCGTTCGAAGCACTTCATGAGGATGGGAGTAAGTGCAACAGGACGGTAGTCATTGAAGCAGGATGGAGATGGCTTCTTCGGGACTGGAATGATGGTGGTAGCTTTGAAGCATGTGGGAACAACAGCCTGACTAAGTGAGATGTTGAAAATGTCTGTGAAGACATCAGTGAGTTCTGCTGCACAGTCTCTCAGTAAGTACACGCCCAGGAATGTTGTCAGGACCCGGAGCTTTGCGTGCATTGATCCTGCTGAAAGATCTCCTCACGCTGTCCGGGGTCAGCATCATCACCTGGTCACTAGGAGGAGGTGAGTCTTCTGTGCAGTGGAGCTGTTTTGTGCCTCAAAGCCGAGCGAAGAAGGTGTTCAGCTCGTTCAGCAGAGAGATGTTGCTGTCACAGGTCCGCTGTGGGGGCTTGTAGTCCGTAATGGTCTGTATCCCCTGCCACAGGCTCCGAGTGTCTCTGCTGTCGCTGAAACTATGGGCTATCCTCCTGGAGTACTGTCTCTTAGCCTCTCTGATGCCGCGGGATAGGTTGGCCCTGGCTGTTCTCAGGCCCCCCTCGTCTCCAGCTCTTAAGGCAGCGTTCCGCGTCTCCAGGAGTCTGTAGACTTCCCCTGTCATCCACGGCTTCTGGTTGGCCCGGACAGTAATGGTTTTTGTGACTGTTACATCCTCAATACACTTGGTGATGTAGGCAGTGACAGTCTCCGAGTACTCCTGGAGGTCAGTGGAGTTATTGTAAGTGGCAGCCTGCTTAAACATATCCCAGTCAGTTGTATCAAAGCAGTCCTGAAGAGCGTCAGACGACCCTTCTGGCCACACTTGAATCTGTTTCTGAACTGGTTTGGTGACTTTAACGAGCGGGTCTGTATGCAGGCATTAGCATGACAGTGATGTGGTCTGAGGCACCGAGGTGGGGGAGGGGGAGGGCTTTGTAAGCTCCTCTCTGTGTGGTGTAAACAAAGTCTAAAATGTTGTTATCTCGTGTTGGAAAGTTAATGTGTTGGTGTATTTTTGAAAACACACTCTTTAAGTCAGCATGGTTGAAATTGTAAGGGAAACAGGTCGGTGTGTTGACTGAACGAGCCGTATAACATCAAATCTGCGCTGGATATTAATATCCAAAGTATAGTGAAAACACTATTAATTAGCACAGTAACAAGATCGGCAGTTTAAGACATTAACTTGTGAGCACAAAAACACAAGATACTTCTCTTTTCAATATAAATAAGACTTTATTAGATAAATCTAAGACATATAAACTAATCTAACACATAAGCACATGCACTCACACATTCACACAAGTTGCAGGAGGATAGAACGTTAGGAAAGAGTGAGTTTAAGAGAATGAAAATGTGAAATCCCAAGTTTACAGCAATACGTGAAATTGCATAGACATGAACAACCATTTAATCACTTAATTAACCCTCGCAATGAGTTCCTCAATGAGGTTAAAATTATATAAGATAACACCAGTACAGATGTGAGTCTGGAGGTTACTTGCGTTGCCTGTTTAACGGGGTTCCCTTTGTTGTCGCTGAAAAGGGGGTTTCCCGAAGTTGCTGATTGGCTGGAAGTTCAGTAGTCGTTGAAGTGACGTCTTGGGAAGCCCGTGGTTGGGCGTTGGCTGAAGATGCAGAGTTGTGGGCTGGTTGAAGTTTCAGACGGGCACGCGAGGTCAGACTCGGAGACACGGCGTTACAAAACTTAACTCAGAACACGAAACTCTCAAACGGAAAAGAAAAGAAGTAAAGTTTGACGAGACTAGGTGGTGTTTCTTCTCATCGTGGCTAAGTAGCAGCAGGCGTGCAGGCCGAAGCACGCTGGAACGGCGCTCGAAGAACGCTAAAAGTGATGACAAAGCATGACTAAAAGCTAAACTACAAGCAAAGCTAAAAGCCGGCATGACTGATAGCAAAAGCTTGACAAAAGCTAAAAGCTAAAAGCATGACTAAAAGCTTAAACTACAAGCAAAGCTAAAAGCCGGCATGACTGATAGCAAAAGCTTGACAAAAGCTAAAAGCTAAAAGCATAATTTGATGGTGTCCTGAGTATTTAAACTGGCCTTTTGGCCACACCTCAAATTTTGTCTTGACCAATTAGATACTGTCTTTTCTCAGGGTGTTGCATTGTCTGTCCCACCCATTCATAAATCATGTTATCTTATCAAGCTCGTGGTCCGAATTTTCCCGCTCTTGCAGGGTATAATTTGGACATGATTCCTATAACAAGAATATGATACATTTGACAAATAACTAATGGTCAGAAACGTTTCAAGCAAGAATATTCGAACACACTCATACTAAACATGAATATGATCCCTTAAGCTATTCAAGAGTTATTTAAAAAGACATACACAATAAGTGATTAGAAACATTAAAATCAAATGTGTCGGTTAAATAAATGATATGGAGTTAAGCAATGGACTGATATCCATTTAGAAGTCTTTTTTGAGTTCATTTTGGTGCATATATGCATTGGAAGGCATTCTCTGTGCCATTCTGGGGAGTAAGGATATGTCCTGTGGAGACCAGAGGGGTTAACAGGTCTCCTTAGGAATTTCAGTCTGGTTTTGCTAGGTGGGGGGAAGTCAATCCAACGATCTTGTTTTCTCTGTCATGGCTTTGTGTGTTTGTCTCAGACTGTCCATCTCTTCGATTACTTGCCCCAAATTAGACAATCTCTTCTTCGAATTGAAATTGTCAATAATTGTTCTAATGGTGTTAATGTTGAAAGCTGTTCTGTGAAAGAGTTGGTTAGTTATCTTGGTTCAG
The DNA here is from genome assembly GCF_018340385.1 of Cyprinus carpio. Taxonomy (NCBI): domain Eukaryota; kingdom Metazoa; phylum Chordata; class Actinopteri; order Cypriniformes; family Cyprinidae; genus Cyprinus; species Cyprinus carpio. The sequence continues at coordinate 449,042 of NW_024879360.1, forward strand.
ACTGTGGTGCTAGGAGTTGATTTACAACATCCTGCCTTTCTGTGGAATTCGGCTCATGTTTCAACCAGGCTCCCGATCGAATCTTTAATTTGTCTGGTTCACGCTACATACCCCCCTTCGATCGGCGAGGTGTTTAGCTGAAGACATCGTCGATCGCTGGAGAAACAAAGGCAGAAGAAGCAGACAAACACAGCAAACAACAAGACAACACCTCCATGACAGTTACTGTACTGGTGCAGGCATCAGGTTATTTAGGTACACGTGGTTAAGTTCAATTGGTCAATGTAGTTTAGTACATTGAGGATAGTTTAGATCATTTTGGAAATTGTTGTTGTATTTTGATTCGCCAATCAATTTGTGGATAACTTTGTTTGATTCTTCTAGGTTGTCTTAATTTAAACGTTTACCGTTAATTTTCTAGTAATATCATTTGCAATGAAATGAGTTGACCTATCGTGCATGGAGCTCTCTGGCTTCCATTCCGTTTTAGAGTGGCTGGCGGATATTAGGTGTGGTGAGTCAATCCTAATATCAGACCTTCGACCCTTGCAGGGTGTCTATGTGTTTCACCTACTCAGGAAAGAGGGGAAGGAGAAGGATAGGTAAAAGAAGAACAAAACAAAACAAACAACAAAACAAAGCTGCTGTGGGTTTTCCTAGCATGGCTTACAACTGCTGTTGAGCTAGGATGTCATGTGCAGCTAGTGTGTTTCATGTACCTTAACTTAGTGTCAGATGTTATAACCTATTGTGAGGATGGCTGCATGTTTCTTCATGGAGGGTATATGTAACTTTGTTACACTAAAATTTGGACATTCTACCTGTGGGAAGAATATGTTTGTTGAATGTGTTATCAGTAGATGTGGTTACCTCTGGGTGTAGGTAATGTTGTGTGTGTTAAAGGTGTAGTGTATGTGTGGTCAGATCTGTTTCAGTCTGTGTTGTCTCCCCCCTTTGCTTGTATGTCATTGAAGCCTGGCTCTCTGCATCCTTGGCTTGGATGAGGGCGTGTCCATGGTCTACTGGGGGTCAGTCCAGCAAGGCAGGAAGTTCTTTAGCAGACAGTCGGAGGTAGTTTGGCATGGCTGTGTGAAGCTGGGTTGCAAAACTTTGTCTCCTATGTTGCACTCTTCTTGTGGTGCCTTCTGGCTGTGGCAGACTTTCTGACCTTCTGTGCTCTGGTGGTTGCTGTTGCACAGACAGGGATGTGGTTCTTGGAGTTGGAGTTCATTTGACAGTTTGTTAGTGAGCGTTGGGAGACTGAGGTGATGTTCTTTAGTACCTCAGATTTTTCATCAACGGTTGGCCGTGAAAGACTTGTTCGTTCCGGGTGGTTGTTGAACAGGTGCTTGTCATCTCTGATGTTGTGTACCAGGTGATCACCGGCCTTCCGTTCTGTCGCTGGTCAGAGCAAGCATGACTCAACTTTGTATTCATAAGTGTGAAACTGGTCTTGAAGGAACTCTTTCAGTTGTCTCATGACTTGTTCCATGTCTTCTGATGGTAAGCTGTCATGTTCTTGTGAATACTCAGCACTGTGCATGTCTGAGTGGTGCTGAGGTGGGTTTCGTTGTCGCTTACCCACATGACTTGCTCTTGGATGAGTCAGGTGATTACCTTTGGATGTCTGGTTAGGTTTCCAGTTGTTCTTATCCTTGTGGTTTCTAGAGAAGCGTGGCTGGTCCCATGGATTTTTCCAGCGGTTGGGCTGAAAGCGGTTGTGGACATGGGTGTCACGTTCTCTGTGCTCTTGATGGAAGACTCTGGTGTTGTGATGCCACTGGGTGTCGTCCAGTGCAAGGCTTGAGTCTTTGTTGACAGAGTTCAAGAGTGTGGATGTTTTGTTACCTTTCTTTGAGGCCATCTTCTGCTTGTTATAGGCCTTCTGTGTTAGGTCACGCAACTGTTGGATGGTCATGGAGTGTGGACAGGCCATGACGCCTAGATGGTGGCTGACTCCAGGGTGCAGATTCTTTAGGAAGAGGCTTTTGAAGTTCACATCCTCTTCAAGGTCAGGCTTGTTGTGTGCACCAAAGTAGGCTTGTCGGAGTCGGTTGTAGTAAGCTTGTGGAGTCTCTTGTCGACCTTGTTTGGTTTCCAAGGCAGTCAACAGTCCATGTTCAGACTCTGGGTCTGTAAACTCTTTAATCAGGACCTCATGAAGTCGCTGGTAGTTTGACTTTGTTTGACTGGGCTGTCGATCTAGGAAGTTTCGTACCTCAGGACTGGACGTGGCTCTAAGGATGTATAACCTGTCTCTCTGTCAGTCACATGAGGTCTCATTTCCAGATGAAATTCGATATCTTGCAGGTAAGCCTGGATGTCGTGGCCCTCTGTGGAGTTCGGGTTGAACCTGCTGATGTTTTCAGACAGCTTGTTGAGGTCTTTGATGGTCATCCCGTGTGCAGCTCTAAGGTCTTGGACGGGAGGTTTTCCTTCGTTGGCAGGAAAGGGTTGTGTGGTGAAGGCAGGTGAGGTTTTAGGTTGTGGCCCTTCGCTCCTTTCGTCATATGCCAGTTCTTGGACGTGGGACTCTGCTCTGCTCAGCAGTGATGAGGCTAAGAGATGTTTCTCTTTCCTTGGCTCTTGTTTCTGCTTGTAAGCATATTGGAGTTCTTTTCTGACCATGTAGAGCTCATCGTTGGTATCGTCTAGTTGTTGGGTCAGATTGTCCATTTCAGTTCTGTACCTTTCAAGGTGGTCTTTCAAAGCACTGATTTCAGAATTCTTGTCTCTGATGTCATTCTTGGGTTTTCTTCCTCTAGTAGCTGTTCGGCATACTGGATACCAGGTCTCTCTGGGCAGCTGTTGCATGTTGCTGTTCGAGCTGAGCTGCTGCCAGGGCTGCTTGGAGCTTCTTAACTTGTTCCGTTGTTTCCTGCTCCCTCTCGTTGGGTGCTTTGAGTTGATCTTGAACTTTCACTTCCAGCTTGTCTATGCGACGTTGAGCACGTGTCAGCTCCTCTTGAAGGTGGGTGATGTGCTTGTCGCTCAGTTTCAGCTGGGTTGTGAAGGCATAGCTTAGGGTGCTGGTGATCTTGACTAGCTCCTCGTGGTTGTTGTTCTGGCTTGAATCTTGTGTCAGGAATCTTCTCAGGATTAGGATTATTATTAAAAAATAATAACAGTTCAAATGTCTTGGGGGTGAGGCTGTATGTCATGCCTCTCAGCCAAGTGTTCACATCTTCCCCATGGGTGATGGGGTCTTGCAGTCTGCGGCATGTTTGCACGCTGGGGAGAAGAGAGACTGACACAGATCTGTGTGGAGTAAAAGCCTATGTGTGGTGGGACAACTAAGTGTTGTGTCAGTGATTGTGAACCACTAGTGAAGTGTGGTGACGACTGTGTTGGTCTCAGGGTGTCTAAGTAGACTAGAGATGCGAAGACTTTGTCACTCTATTGAGGAAGAGGAAAAGAGAGAAAGAGGTGAAAAACAAATTCAATGACAAGCAACAATTTCTGTTTTTCAAATGAGGAAAATTATTTTTTTTCCAATTAAATGTTATCAAGGAGGTAAACAATATTATTAAATCTCTTGTTTTGGACAAAAGAATACAATAATAATGCTGATATCTCTTTTCTTAGTCTGACAGGATTGACACCGTACACCTTACAGTTGGACCGCTCACTAGGGAGGCTGCGAATGCGACAGTTGTTCAACACGTATCTCTATTAAATTGATCTCAGCGTTGGATGAGATGCTAAAACTTGGATTGCGTTTGCAAATGTAGGGAGGTTAGGAAGAACAAAGGAGAGGTTGATTACAATCAAATTCATAAGGGTGATTCGTCTTCTTTGACAAGATTGCGAATTTCATTCACTTATAATTGATTGATGGTTCTTACATGTCCCTACAAATGTTAAAAGTGAAGAGGAAAGGAAAGGAGAGAGAGGACGGAGATGGTAAGTCTCAGTAGTGGTTATCTTAACTACGAGGAGAGCGTTGTTTTAGTTGCTGCACAACTAATCAAACAAAATAAACTTTAAGTGAAAGAGAGTTGTCTTTCTAATTTATTTGAACTCGTAGTGAGGGATAACAATGTCTCCTTTTAGGGCTCAGGTGTGTTGTTCCCAAGCTAGGATACACAGAAATTAAAAGTAATAAATGGGCAAAATAAGCAAAAATTTAAATTAAATGAAGGAGAAAATCTATAAATAAAACAATAGTGGCTAAGTGTATAACCAAAACAGGAAGAAAGAGGGGTAAAACGCAATAAAATAAGTACAGGTCTGAATAGAATATATTCAGATGGGTAATAAATAAATTAGGTAGAATAAGTTTAAACTTTCAAAGTTCAAGTCTTATTCGTACCTAAAATAATTAGGCCCAAAAGAGAATACTAGAAGTAATGATCATATGAAATGATCTAAGGGGAAAATTTGAATGATTCCAAATAAATTTAATGTTTCAATTAAATTTGGATTTGACACAATTAATAATTGTTAGTTAGTATTTCCCTTTCTAGTAAAATGCCAATAAATGGTATCGTGAGAAAAGAGAGAAATAAGAGAGAGAAAGAGACCAACAAGTGTTAGTTGAGATGTCTAAAAGGGTTAAGTCACTTTAGCGTTGCACAAACAGACACTATTCAACCACTGGATGTTAATGCTAACGGCTAACCTTTGAGGCTAGTGGCTTTAGCATAGACTTCAATGTAAATACAACTGTTTCGTTAGCTTAGCAAACACCGTGGAGTTTGTTTACATTAGGGTCGATGCGCTGCGCGCGTGCGCAGTTCGAAGTTGCTCCGGAAGTATGTTAAGACTTCCGTGTCACGGTCGTAACTGTGGCAACCAAAACAAACTCTAGTGGACTAGCACATGAATCATTGCATTGCAAGTACAGTTAATAATTTTGGACGAAATGTCGGCGCATTTCAACACTGTACAAATAACAACACCGCATTTAGTTAGTTTTGCGATGTGGCGCTTAAACTCTCAGTTCGTATAGAGTTAACTTTAACTTAATTCAAATAGCAGCATTTTGCTGTAGTTAAGGGAAAAGTGAGGGCGATCTCGGCGGATCTGAATCTCCGTGCCAGTTTCTCTGGACACATAAACACAACAGGTTTTCTTCGCTGTTGGTACAAACTTAAAATTCACTTGATCAAGCTTTTAAAACACTCCCATCACACTCGGACACACGCAGTGTTAAGCGAGATTACATTCACTTTGTGAACAGGGAAACATTATTCTCTAATGTTTAACCAGGAGTCGAATAACATTTGATTCGGCAGTGGAACACGCACTGGCAATCAAGCTATGAATAACGAGGCTCTGATAAATAGATTGAGGAACACGCTCAAAACTATTCTTTATACACCGATTCATTTCCCTTTGAATTAACGTTACAGCAGTTTAGCTCCGTTCAGCGAACGGTGACTGAGATTCCCTGCCGGGAGTATAGCTTTTGAGAGGCACTGGAACACGCAGTGAAATCAATTTAGCTATAAACAAGGCATTACAAAAATGAGGAACACGCTCAATTTCTACCTTATTGTACGATCTCAGATGTTAACTTTAAGTTCACTTACTGCCGTCTAACAATGAAGAGCAGGACTTGAGTTACAGCCTCCTCTGCGTTCATTCTATTCAAGCGGTCGCGCGCTGCTTACGTCACGGGTCACACATACACACACACACACATCTCGAATCAGCTTCTCATCTTTCATCCGCAGCAAAAGCAAAGATTAAATAACTTGCTTTATGCTCACAATTTAGATTAAACTGCCCGCAAAATTCTCCACCATAATACTGTAAGGGAAACAGGTCAATTTAGCTCAAAGGGAATCATTTAAGATTTTAAAGGGAATTCGAACAGAATCACTGTTTCACGGCTGATCAATGAAACGGCCAGCGATTCACTGAACGAGCCGTTTAACATCAAATCTGCGCTGGATATTAATATCCAAAGTATAGTGAAAACACTATTAATTAGCACAGTAACAAGATCGGCAGTTTAAGACATTAACTTGTGAGCACAAAACACAAGATACTTCTCTTTTCAATATGAATAAAGGCTTTATTAGATAAATCTAAGACATATAAACTAATCTAACACATAAGCACACGCACTCACACATTCACACAAGTTGCAGGAGGATAGAACGTTAGGAAAGAGTGAGTTTAAGAGAATGAAAATGTGAAATCCCAAGTTTACAGCAATACGTGAAATTGCATAGACATGATGAACAACCATTAATCACTTAATTAACCCTCGCACTGAGTTCCTCAATGAGGTTAAAATTATATAAGATAACACCAGTACAGATGTGAGTCTGGAGGTTACTTGCGTTGCCTGTTTAACGGGGTTCCCTTTGTTGTCGCTGAAAAGGGGGTTTCCCGAAGTTGCTGATTGGCTGGAAGTTCAGTAGTCGTTGAAGTGACGTCTTGGGAAGCCTGTGGTTGGGCGTAGGCTGAAGATGCGGAGTTGTGGGCTGGCTGAAGTTTCTGACGGGCACGCGAGGTCAGACTCGGAGACACGGCGTTACAAAACTTAACTCAGAACACGAAACTCTCAAACGGAAAAGAAAAGAAGTAAAGTTTGACGAGACTAGGTGGTGTTTCTTCTCATCGTGGCTAAGTAGCAGCAGGCGTGCAGGCCGAAGCACGCTGGAACGGCGCTCGAAGAACGCTAAAAGTGATGACAAAGAATGACTAAAAGCTAAAGCTAAAAGCTAAAGCTAGGAGGCAGGCTAAAAGCCGGCATGACTGATAGCAAAAGCTAAACGAAAGCTAAACGCTAAAAGCATGACTAAAAGCTTAAACTACAAGCAAAGCTAAAAGCATAATTTGATGGTGTCCTGAGTATTTAAACTGGCCTTTTGGCCACACCTCAAATGTTGTCTTGACCAATTAGATATTGTCTTTTCTCAGGGTGTTCCGATGTTTGTCCCACCCATTCATAAATCATATGTTATCTTATCAAGCTCGTGGTCCGAATTTTCCCGCTCTTGCAGGGTATAATTTGGACATGATTCCTATAACAAGAATATGATACATTTGACAAATAAC